>NW_006799955.1:3874613-3880620 GCF_000485575.1 Poecilia formosa
ATCCATCCATCCATCCATCCATCCATCCATCCATCCATCCATCTATACAGAGATATATATATATATATATATATATATATAGAGAGAGAGAGAGAGAGAGAGAGAGATAGCAGCTTTTGTATTTGTCCTCTGTTCAAGAGCTTTTCAGAAGGTCTTTGTGAAAATGTTTTTGTTTTTAAAGAAAAACAGAAATAGAAAATAGAAAACTCACTCCTGTTATTTATGTAGCTCTCATCGAATGTTAAATTTGTATCTTCTGATATTCTTATGCACTTATTCCTCAGGTTACCCATAAACAGCTGTAATCCTACAAGTGCGAAGACACTCAAGCAGAAAACGGTCAGGATCATAACGTCAGTAAGCTTCTTCACTGACTGGAATAATGCACCGACAATTGTCTTTAAACCTGCAAAACAATACAGGAAAATAATATTGGAATTCTCAATACAATCTACATTATTTTATCAGATTGTATCAACTTACACAATCTGACATTGTCTGCTTTTAACTGATCTTAACATATAATATAATGTATTATAAGATAATATATTATATTGTTCTAATGTTGTTATTATTATTATATTATTAATTATTGTTTTATTATTATAATATAACAATATAAAATATTATATCACCCAATGTGTCCGTGTTCATAATTCAAGAACTATAATGAGCAAAACTATCAAGTTCCAAGGCAAAAACTACTGTTGACCAAAAAGGTTTTCAAAAGTTTAACAAGCATTTCGTATTTACTCAGGTTATTGTTGATACTGAAAGTAATTCAATGATCAAAAAGGTTGGGAAGGTTAGGAGGTTAGGTAGGAAGGTTAGAAAAGAAAAAAAAAACTTTGATCAGTTTTTAAAAAGAGCAGGAACAAAAGGGAGGATGACTGTCATGCGCTTTCTCCTGCTGCTTACCTGGTATCACTGAAATTGCCTTTAATGTTCTGAGCACCCTGAATGTACGAAGAACTGAAAGATTTCCGATGTCGGCAAACTCAGTTACATACCTGAAAGAAAAGTATTTTTAGTTGAAGTTAGTAATTGTTTCCCTACTTGATCACAAAACCACATTAGCATTAGGGGAACAAACAGTAACAAGGTGAGAAACTAGTATACTGTAAAATCTTTCTCTATCTAATATGTTACCTGTAAGACAATTATAAGTCCCATCTTATTTACTTCTACGTAGATTTTAACTGAGTCAGAATGGATCAAGCACCAAAAAAATATTACTGGTAACAATCTGAGTTTTATTGAAAATATAAAAATCATCTTTTGAAACAAAGATCTTGGCAAAACAGATACAACAACTGTAGTTTTAGGTTACTTGAATTTCCTGAAGTTCTTTACTTACGCCAGAACAATGACACAGAAGTCCAGCCAGTTCCAAGGATCTCTCAAGAAGGTGAACTTCCCTATGCAGAACCCTCTTGCTAAAACCTTAACAACGAATTCAAAGGTGTAGATTGCAGTAAATGTGTACCTGTTGGAAAGAGGATGCTTACATTGGCACATCATTTCAACTGGAAACACCCACAACCGACCATATTTGAATGATTTGATGAGTAACTCAAAAACTCACTCTACTTGTTTGGCGAAATCAGGTTGATTGCTGAGAGTCATGAATCCACAGTTGATGAGGATAGTACACATGATCAGCATGTTGAACAGCTTACAGGCAGATGTTAAGAAAGCTGGTAGCTGTTTTAGAAGTAGCATGTTTTCTTAATGTCACGTTTACTCGATTTCTCAAGCAAAGTTATACCTTTGAACATTTTGCTTCGAAAGCTTAATAGATGCCCCAAAGATTAGGCAATGAGTGCAAATGTTGATCTAGGCAGCCAATAAGAAAAAAAAAAAGATTAATATTAAAGAACAATTATTTTCAAATCTTTTCTGAATTTCTAAATTCTGCAATAAGATCATAAGATACTTTGACATCAATTCACGGACTTTGAGTCAAGGGGTCTTCTGAGTGCAACACTTTAGGATTTATCTTAAGATTCAAAATGGGTAAGAGTTTCATTTATGATAGCTATTAACATCAAGTTTTAAAGAAACATACTTCAAATTGCTAATATTAAAACTATCAAGTGAACTACCTAAACAGATAACTGTATAAATGGTTACTACATGGTTGTAATCATAGTACAAAGCATAAACAGTCATCTGACATTAAAAGCAGTTACTCATGTGGGATTTAAACTGTTGCTTTTCTACATTCCTGTATTGACTCACTGTGCTGCAGTGCCAACCAGCTTATTCTCAAACAGAAGAACAGGTGGATATTCAGCTTGTTGTGTTGTGAGTATATTTGTCCCTTCTGTTATTGCTAGAAACATTTTATTATCTGATGAAAAAATACGCTATTCTTTGCTGCTGCTTTGTTACAGTTTGATGTAATCTCTGAAGTGTGTTAGGGCTTCAGAAAAATCTTCAAAACAAAAATTAAGAGAATAAAACATTTCTACATACAGCAAGACCAGAAAAAAGAAAAGTTTTTTGGCAAATGTTTATTACAAAGTCAAAGTAAACCTGCCATCCCTAATCTTACGCTCTTTGGAAATTAGGTTATGCGTTTTATTACTCATAGCATGTTTCACACATTACTGAAAGGATATGGATGCACCAGAATTTTGAATGACAGCCTTCTAATGGGATTGAAGGGAGACAGGAGGTACAAGGCAGAAGCAGCGTTGAATCGGTAAATGAGCTTCTTGTTGTTTACTACTATAAAAGTCTGTAAAACAAAAAAAGAGAGAAAGGAGAATCATATATTATTATATAACAGACTTGAAAACCCCTAGTACCTTTTGGAAATTTAATTGAAATTTAATTTGAAAATTAATTATTTTGGGGGGAAAATAAGTACCTTTAGGAAGAGTTTTACAGGGCTGTACTTTCTGGATATTCTACTTCACTCAGTTTGATTACCCACAGTAATTCCATTGAGTGAAGAACAAGCTTGTTTTGATCAAAATTGTATTAAACACAGACATACCTGCAATTTATGTTAAAGTGAGACTGCTTGTTTCTACACAAGCTTGTTATCCTAATGCTGTCTACTGAACCATTTATGCCATTTGGAGGTCAAATAAAGACTCAATAAATATATTTTCTTTTTTTTGCTGTCACTACAAATACTTTACCACATTATAACATATACACATTGTAATCTGTAAATATGTCTTTACTATTTAACAAACAAATATTTTGGAAAGTGTTTATTTTGCCAGAATTGGCTATTTTATAACTATTAGTTAAATTTGTGTCATTAANTTTTAGGTTACTTGAATTTCCTGAAGTTCTTTACTTACGCCAGAACAATGACACAGAAGTCCAGCCAGTTCCAAGGATCTCTCAAGAAGGTGAACTTCCCTATGCAGAACCCTCTTGCTAAAACCTTAACAACGAATTCAAAGGTGTAGATTGCAGTAAATGTGTACCTGTTGGAAAGAGGATGCTTACATTGGCACATCATTTCAACTGGAAACACCCACAACCGACCATATTTGAATGATTTGATGAGTAACTCAAAAACTCACTCTACTTGTTTGGCGAAATCAGGTTGATTGCTGAGAGTCATGAATCCACAGTTGATGAGGATAGTACACATGATCAGCATGTTGAACAGCTTACAGGCAGATGTTAAGAAAGCTGGTAGCTGTTTTAGAAGTAGCATGTTTTCTTAATGTCACGTTTACTCGATTTCTCAAGCAAAGTTATACCTTTGAACATTTTGCTTCGAAAGCTTAATAGATGCCCCAAAGATTAGGCAATGAGTGCAAATGTTGATCTAGGCAGCCAATAAGAAAAAAAAAAAGATTAATATTAAAGAACAATTATTTTCAAATCTTTTCTGAATTTCTAAATTCTGCAATAAGATCATAAGATACTTTGACATCAATTCACGGACTTTGAGTCAAGGGGTCTTCTGAGTGCAACACTTTAGGATTTATCTTAAGATTCAAAATGGGTAAGAGTTTCATTTATGATAGCTATTAACATCAAGTTTTAAAGAAACATACTTCAAATTGCTAATATTAAAACTATCAAGTGAACTACCTGTATAAATGGTTACTACATGGTTGTAATCATAGTACAAAGCATAAACAGTCATCTGACATTAAAAGCAGTTACTCATGTGGGATTTAAACTGTTACCTTTCTAAATTCCTGTATTGACTCACTGTGCTGCAGTGCCAACCAGCTTATTCTCAAACAGAAGAACAGGTGGATATTCAGCTTGTTGTGTTGTGAGTATATTTGTCCCTTCTGTTATTGCTAGAAACATTTTATTATCTGATGAAAAAATACGCTATTCTTTGCTGCTGCTTTGTTACAGTTTGATGTAATCTCTGAAGTGTGTTAGGGCTTCAGAAAAATCTTCAAAACAAAAATTAAGAGAATAAAACATTTCTACATACAGCAAGACCAGAAAAAAGAAAAGTTTTTTGGCAAATGTTTATTACAAAGTCAAAGTAAACCTGCCATCCCTAATCTTACGCTCTTTGGAAATTAGGTTATGCGTTTTATTACTCATAGCATGTTTCACACATTACTGAAAGGATATGGATGCACCAGAATTTTGAATGACAGCCTTCTAATGGGATTGAAGGGAGACAGGAGGTACAAGGCAGAAGCAGCGTTGAATCGGTAAATGAGCTTCTTGTTGTTTACTACTATAAAAGTCTGTAAAACAAAAAAAGAGAGAAAGGAGAATCATATATTATTATATAACAGACTTGAAAACCCCTAGTACCTTTTGGAAATTTAATTGAAATTTAATTTGAAAATTAATTATTTTTGGGGGAAAATAAGTACCTTTAGGAAGAGTTTTACAGGGCTGTACTTTCTGGATATTCTACTTCACTCAGTTTGATTACCCACAGTAATTCCATTGAGTGAAGAACAAGCTTGTTTTAATCAAAATTGTATTAAACACAGACATACCTGCAATTTATGTTAACGTGAGACTGCTTGTTTCTACACAAGCTTGTTATCCTAATGCTGTCTGCTGAACCATTTCTGCCATTTGGAGGTCAAATAAAGACTCAATAAATATCTTTTCTTTTTTTTGCTGTCACTACAAATACTTTACCACATTCTAACATATACACATTGTAATCTGTAAATATGTCTTTACTATTTAACAAACAAATATTTTGGAAAGTGTTTATTTTGCCAGAATTGGCTATTTTATAACTATTAGTTAAATTTGTGTCATTAAAAGGTCAGAATTTGCACCTAACGTGATATTTTTGTCTGCATGAAGACATTGTTTTTAAATAATAGAACAGATATTCTGATTGGTTACTCAGTACCTAAAAGTCATTTTTACAAAATATCTTTTTTTCTCTCTCACTTGATTAAATTCTTCATGGCAACTTCTTTTACTTTTACTTGAAATATGTTAAAAATATGTTAAAATTGTGCTCTTACCTAACCATCTACGCCCCTCTAGGAAAATCCTAGCAATCTAAATGTGGATTTTTCTCCTAAACCATATCACATAATTGTCAGTACCTCTACGCTCTTTATTGCTTTCTACCATTTTATAGTAAAAAAAAGCCACGTCTAAATATATATTATTCAAAGTCAATATCAAGAAAGGCATTTATTCATTTAAAGATAAAATGCGGTGGATTCTTTGAAAACAAAACTTAACTTTCTCTTTTTTTTTCTCTAGATTTTCATGAGTCAAAGTTAATCAAACCTACTTTCTGGTTTGAGTAGTAGGGATCCAGGTCTTCCAGCGCTTTTGACATCAGGCCTGCAGGAATGTCATACAAAAATGGGAGAGGCTTGCCTGCCTCCAGGTCACGGCTTGGTTTGACCTCATCCTCATACTGGTGTTTTTTCTCTTCATCGTTGGACTTCTTGGCTTTTTTCTCAGCGATTCTTTTCTCAATGACTTTGAGCGACTCGCGGGTGAGGGGACGGAAGCTGTCAGGACCTGCTGCTACAGGGAGTTCCGCCATCTTTTCATCCTGCACCTTGTAGAG
>NW_006799955.1:3880840-3936184 GCF_000485575.1 Poecilia formosa
AGAAAGAAAGAAAGAAAGAAAGAAAGAAAGAAAGAAAGAAAGAAAGAAAGAAAGAAAGAAAGAAAGAAAGAAAGAAAGAAAGAAAGAAAGAAAGAAAGGCAAAAACGTATTTGGAGAGTTGCAAAAGCAAATCTGATTTGTTACTCCTGAGTACAAACTTTTATAGTAAAGGTGTATTCTTCTCTTTAATTTATTCAAATAAGACATATCTTTGCCCATCCAATCAGGAGCTGTCTCTGACCCTCTAAAAAGTTCGAAACTCCCTACAATTTGTTTTCAAGATCAAACATCAGCTGTCACCTTTATCTAAACAAAGTGGAAGCAGAGCTTCTCCTCCACTGGCCTGAACTCAGGCTGTTTTATGGGTTTTCACAGATCAGTGTGAAAGCTGGAACTTCTCCTGATTCTTTCCCACACAGACAAAAGGCAGATCAAAAGATTTAGCAGGCAATTTGCTGTAGCTACAGGTAACCCAAAGATTAGTCCAAAAACTATATTTAGGCTATTTCAATCAAGACATGTTGCTAAGTTTTAAAACCAGCATATTTTAAATTTATTTTCTTAACAACCTTCAAGAAGAACAGCTAGCCTCTGATATGGGAAAAGTCTGGTGAGTAAAATACAGAATCACAGATTTATTATAGATTATGTTGTCTTTTTATCTTTAGTTTATACAAATATCTCTAAAAAGCATTCACATATTTAAAATTTTTCATATTGCCATAACCACAAACTTCTAAATTATTTATGTTCTAAAAATATATTGGATGTACATTGTTTAGGAGTTTGTTTTTTTTGTGACTTTCAAAACATGGTTTTGAAAGTAAAATTAAGTATTTTAGAATTATTTGAAAAGTGTGGCATACATTTGTACTTTTTAATCCATCAACTCCATTGTGCTTCAGGGGAAAAGCTTAGTGTTGTCGTTTTTCAAGTGCAACATTTAAGAAGCTTTTTTTTCCACAGTTGATGGTATTTAGTTTTGTTCATCTTTTCATCGACTGAAACTTGCAAATCTGATATAGACTTTCGCAGCGACAATTCAGGTACATGGTCGTGTGTTGCATACTTGTTCAATTTTTGGATGATAGCTCCAACAATACTCAATTGGATGCTCTAGGATTTGATTTGTCCTGCTTGGTCACTTTTATTCTCTAACAAATCTTTCAGGCCTTCGCAGAACAGCTGCATTTATCCACCTACCATCTCAGAAAAGCCATAACGATGCTGAAAATTGCTGCAATGCACAGAAATTTCTTCCAGCTGTGATAAAATTAGATGTAATTATCTTCTCATCTGGAAGTGAAATTAGAATTTGACGTGACAATGATCAATTCCAGGTGAGACTCCTGCACCCCACCACCATCACTCAAAATGGAATGAGACTTTTTTTTTTTAGCTCTGCCTCTGACAAAGAGCAAAGAGGGGAAAAGATCCATCCTACAAATAGGCCTGACTGGTAGGATGTGTTAGGAAGAATTATGCAGTATTAAATATGAATGCATTTCATCTTTTACTGCAGATCCTAGACCCAGGGGGTTTTTTGTCTCATTTGCAGCATCATCACGACCAAGCATCTGTCCCACATGTATGAATTAATCAACTATTATCAGTTAGTACAGCACGTCTTCACCAACCAGTGTTTGAACATCAGCACATGTTCAATTACAGGTAGATTGTGCAAACATGGCAGGAAACTTCCTACTTTATTACGAGAGCACAGGGGGGATATTAACTATTAAGTATACATCAGTTTAAGACCTTGACCAATTGTGGAGCAGTACAAAACCCACCATAGAGGGTGTAAAATGTAATGGTTGCCATGAGCAACTCCTCCTAAATGAGACATTGGAAATGTAAGTGTTTTCATGTTCAGGAACAAGTAAGAGAACCACATAGGTTGGTTACCATCTTAGTTTTATATTTGTTTGTGATATTTGGTAATTTTATCTTTAAAAGTAGTCTTTCACTAAATGCTTATGATAGTATATTTTTACGCTATACTATATACATATATTTTGCTATGTATAAGCAAGTTATGTTCTCTTACATTTAATTTTTTTTTTATATTTAGACATGATTTTAAAATGGATTCAAATTTGATTCTCAGTGATTTTCATTTTAAAACATGGGCAACATCATCTTCCTTGCCAATATAAAATAATTGCATGTCAAATATTAGACTTTTACAATGCTACATAACTTAGATTTAGGTTTTTTTACAAAATGAACTGGGACGTCCTTGTAAAATAAAAGAAAATAAGTCTACTTTCAAAACTTTGCAAGTGAAATATGATGAAAAACTCAGTGAGCAATATTTTTGCTGAAAAGTAGAAAAAAAGTCGAGAAAACTATCCACTTCCCATTTATTGCATTAAACAGCAACAGGTTTCCAGAGTGTGATAACAGAGGCGACATCATCATCTGTAAATTACATTGCATTTGTAAGCTTTTGTGCTCAGTTTTCCCCCAAACAATGAAAACACCAAGCAAAGAATCACCTTACATTATGACCAAAAGCTAAAATCATAAAAACTTTGCTTCGTGTTGGAAGGCAACATGAAGAGGATAAAGTACTTTATTTCTATAAAATTACCAGGAAAAATAAATTAAAATGCAGAAGCAACAACACACATTTCCCTAATTTCAGCAATCCTCCCTGTAAAGTCATTCTGCATTATTCAACATCAAAGAAGGCATGCATCATTCTGTCCGTCTGTTAACAACTCATTACCCACTGCTTGAGATATAAACTGGCACTTTGAAGCCTCAAATAGGTCCACTTCACTTTATCTCCAACCTGTCCGCATCATGACCTTGTGCTCACGAACCTGACAAAAACACATCTGTTCTCACCTACTCATTGTCGGAACAGAACAGAGACTAAATCACTGTGATATTTGTTATGTGTCATAAATTTAAAAGCATCCTGATGTGCTTTAGTGATGATGGACACTGACCTCAAGTCAGGAGGTCAAATGGAGGCAGAAAATGTGCTTAAATATTTAATGCAGATCAATCACTGTAAACTTAGGTTATTGTCTTCTTTTTACCTCAGGGCGCTTCTTGTGGCTTCAGTGCAATAAAAGTGCGTTATAACTGGTTGTAGACAAATTAGATCAATGCTTTAAAAAAAAATGTGGGACAGCAACCTACATTAGAGTATACAACATATTTTAGAAGAGACATGAAAGTTGCAAATATATGCACAGTGGAGCAGCATGTACTGTAGGATAGACGCACAATGATGTGCAAACATTTTCTAGAGACGCACAATATATTCTTTGTTTTAGATTTTAGGTTTACATTAAAATATTAGGCCAGAAATTAGGCTCCTCTTGTCCTCGATACCCGCGACAGATTAAGTTTCTACTGACTGAGATGCCAAAGCTGACATTGTGATCAAGTGAAGAGGGAACAGAGATGGAAAGCTGGCTCAACACCTCAGATTTACCAGTTACTGTTTCTCAAAGCAAACTCTAAAGACTATAGGCTCGCATGAATTGTTTACTTTAACTCGTGGAAGAAGGGCGGATATTTCACCGCATCACTTAATCCTGCCAAAATCAGAATAATTAACCTGTAGAATAACTGTGACTCATTATAAAACTGAATAAGGTGATTTCAACTTTAACATATTTGCATGTAAAGTGACAACCAGTCAATATTTGTGGAGTCTCAAGGGAGCAACAGACTCAAAGCCCTTAAGTAGTTCTGGCTTGCTGCTGGCCCACACCGACTCCAGGAGCCGTCTCTGTCAGTCAGGGCGTTGGCGTAAGAGCTGCTGATGGGTGGTCGACCAAATGCTTCTCCGAAATTGTTTTATATTTTTATGAACAAGCTGCTCAGATGCACTGTTTGCCCATTCTGCACAGTGTAGAAACAGGACAGTCTAATCTCTAATTGACGGCAATCTAATAATACTGTTGACAGTCAGGCAAGCAGGAAGTCATCAAAGATGGAGTGTGGGCTAGTAATTGCTGCCATGCCCCATTACATTCCATAATGTAGTGAGGGGTGAATTTAGCACTTTGGCTTTTAAACCTTTGTCAAAACATCAATAACATCTTTTTTTTTTTTTTCTCCCAACACTCTCCTATTATGGAGTAATATTAGGTGCTATGACAAACAGAGAATAGATCAAGACAATAATAATAACAGTAGTAAAGAAGATAAAAATGCAGCATACAAATGTACAAGCACCACAGACGAGATAGAAAAACATCTGAACAAATTACTACATTTAAGAAGAATAAATAAGTAGATAGATAGATAGATAGATAGATAGATAGATAGATAGATAGATAGATAGATAGATAGATAGATAGATAGATAGATAGATAGATAGATAGATGGATAGATAGATAGATAGATAGATAACCTTTTGAATTGACTTCACAGTCAAAACTCCGCATACTGATTTCTACTCACCGTCACTTTTCCATCCTCCACAGGTGAACAGCTGACAGAATGTGTTATTTTGGGCGAGGGAAGGGAATCAAAGTTTAAAATCCTTCAAAGGAGGACAAGTTTCAAAGTATCTGAAACTTGTCCCGGTACAGATGTGCTCCTTTCAAAGCGTCCATCAACAAAAGCCAGTGAGACAAGAACCGAGTCCACCACTCCCAGCGACTGAAGCGCTTCTGATGCTGCGCTTCCTGTTCCAGGGAACCAAGTGAGGGAAGAGTTTCCGAATGGCTCTTTAAACAGTGATGTGTTGGTCTCACCAGGCGTTACTGTCGGAAGCACGATGTTAGTCGCTGACATCTAAAAGCTGAGATCACTGTTGGACATTTTACTTTCCAAAGCAATCTCCTGTTTGTTCGGGTTGAAAACGGGGATCTGGTGACATTGGAGTTAGTCTATCAACGAGTCTATACAAGTATTGTTAAACTCACGTTAGTGAGATAAATCAGCAAACCAAGCTGCAGAACAAATGTCATAGATTACCTTGTGTCTTTAACAAAGCTTTGTTTCGTACTTAGCAAGGAAGAACCGAATCTGCAGGTTTTAAAGTTTGGGATTAGGATAGCTTGATTGTGAATTGAAACTGTGCCGATGCTGCACCCTGGTGGATAAACGTTACACTAATTGCCTCCGAATAGAATGGCGCAGAACTGCTTGTGGCGGTTGGAATTGTATGCATATTGCTCATTTGTGAATATTTACTATTACGCGCATTCTTCTTTTTCTTCGGAATAGAAGTATTAGATAAGTATTGATGGTCTGCACTTCGTACGCAGCAAATGTTTTAGATCAAACCAGCATGATTGGTATTATTATTTATATTATGCTATTGTAAGTGAAATGATAATGTGTCCGTTATGTCCAATAAATAGTTTACCATGTGTTTTATTTTAAACACATTTAATGAATTTTCTTGAAACATTTCAAACAAAACAAACATGATTTAATTATGGGATAATTGCACGTCATCAACGGAATTTCGTCTTTTTAAAAATAAGAAATACAAGAAAATAAATAAATAAATAAATAAATAAATAAATAAATAAATAATAATAATAATAATAATAATAATAATAATAATAATAATAATAGAACCAGGACCATCTCTTTACACTTGCTTTAGTGCGTAAATAATGACCAAGACATTCTCGTTTTTTCTTGAACAATGGGCACATTGTTATAGTAAACTCTAGGGGAATAATCCGCTATCAAATGCTTTAGCCCAATTTGCAAGTTCCAAGTTCACAGGCTACTCTGGGATTCAATCTTGAATTTATTTCCCAAAATTATTATAACGTACTAATTTGATTCAACATCGTAGGAATTCTCGCAATAATCGAGTCAGATGTTTTAGTCAAGATGCGGGCGCGGCCGAGCGAGGGCGCTGCTGTTCCTGTGGATTGTTTTACAAGTAGGAATAAATTCTGAAAGTCACGAATGTTTCTCAAACGTTGAGAATGTGAGAAATCCGTCTGAAGAGAGTCAAGGGATTTAGGATCCGCACGGTGCTCCAGAATGGCTCATCCGGTAAGTCGAGTGACTGAGGATTTATAAATATTATAAACAGTGTTTTGAAATTCTCTTATTTCTACTGGTTTTATTCTTTCTTCTAGCAAAGCAACGAAGAAGGGACGGCATTAATACATACGCGCAAACCTGAGTGGAGCTGCTCAATGATCTCTGCTTCTTTTAATTTCATCAACTCCATTATAGGATCTGGAGTAATAGGTGAATATACGGCCTAATGGCATGCTCATGTTCATAACTAGACTTCCCATGTAAAATTGTGATTTCCGAGATGGCAAAACTGCTCTTGCTTATTTTTCCACAAAAAACAGATGCTTTAATCCAAGCCCTGCAGCAATATCATATGACTAGCGCCTGTTGCCCCCCTAACTCCCCTTTGTTTCATTTATTCATTCATTAGATCCTGGAAAAACAACAAAGACTTTGTGAATACAGTTTTGAACTCTAATCTGACAACTTTTTCCAACAATTTTGGATTGCAGCAGCTTTTTGGCAAATAAAATAAAAGCCCCCAGGAATTCTTTAACGTTATTTCTTGAACCTGAATAACGTGACAAAAATGCAGGGGCTTTTTTTTTTTTTAGCTTTCTAGCACCAGATGATCCTTTTGTTTAGCCAACAAAAAAAAATGGTTACACTCCTTAAGTGTAAAAGTTTTCATAATCTTTAATA
Organism: Poecilia formosa; assembly: GCF_000485575.1. Taxonomy (NCBI): domain Eukaryota; kingdom Metazoa; phylum Chordata; class Actinopteri; order Cyprinodontiformes; family Poeciliidae; genus Poecilia; species Poecilia formosa. Next base: position 3,887,507 of record NW_006799955.1, read on the forward strand.
TACAAGCCACAAACTTTAATAATACATTTTATCTGGAATTTATGTGAAAGACCAACACAATATAGATTTTACATGAGATGCAGAAGGAAATGATCAACAATTTCATTTTACAACTAAATATCTAAAAATGTGGGGTGCATATGTATATAACATTTATGGATTTTGTATTTTGGAGAACAGCCTGCTGCTGCCATAGCAACAGTCTTTTGGGATCTCTATCAGCTTAGGGTAGTTTGCCTGTTTTTCTTTGCAACATAGTTCTAGCTCAATTAGACTGAATGGAGTGTGTACAGGAGCACTTATTGTGAATTGTTGACACAGATTTGCAAATTAGATTTAGGTCTGGATTTTGAATAGATTACGCTAACAAAGCCCTTTATTTGGGTTCATTGATCTTTCCATCAGTGTTTCACCAATGGGATGATGTGTTCAGGCTTCTTCTATCTTACAGGACAATTGCATGTTCGCAAAAGGGTCCACCTTTGGTCAGATCTGGCAACAACACATTCTTTATTAACCCTCTGATGCATAAGTGGGTCCTTTTTGACCCGGTGAGGACATCTTTTTGCAATATATTTGTAATGAAAAGTTTTCATCACCTCATATTCCAGGTATTCCTCAAGAAACATGTTACTGATATCATGCAATTCAAATTTTTAATTAACCTTTTATACATTTTAAGAAATAGCATGTTTTATGTTACTACCCCATTCTTCCGTGAGTGGGACCAAAATGACCCGCATTCATTTCCTATGGAATTTAATGGGAATCTTTGTTTCTTACCAACTGTGACAGTCAGGAAAACATTTTTTGGGAAACAAAAAAAACGAAAACCAAAGGGCAACCCCGAAAAAAAAAAATTTAAAAAACAAAAAAGCCTAAAAAAAAAGAATAACCTTAATTTTTTATCTCACAAATGTGTTTGTGTCTGTCAATCATGAGTACTCATCTCAATAAATAAAATAATAATTCATAGCTATAGAAATAAATGCATAAATAAATGAGCCAGGAAAGTATAGAGTGCCTTCTTTGGGTCGGGGAGGACGTCCTGCCCCAAGTGGAGGATTTCAAGTATCAGGATCTTGTTCACCAATGAGGGAAAAAATGGAGCAGGACGTCAACAGGCGGATTGGTGCAGCGTCTGCAGTGAAGCGGGCTCTGTACCGGTCTGTCGTGGTGAAGAGAGAGCTGAGCCAAAAAGCAAAGCTCTTGATTTACCGGTTGATCTAAGTTCCTATCCTCGTCTATGGTCATGAGCGTTGGGTCATGTCCGAAAGAACGAGGTCACAGATACAAGAGGCCAAAATTAGTTTTCTCCATAGGGTGTCTGGGCTCTCCCTTAGAGATAGGGTGAGAAGGTCAGATATCCAGGAGAGACTCAGAGTAAAGCCGCTGCTCCTTCACGTCGAGAGGAGCCAGTTGAGGTGGCTCGGGCATCTGGTCAGGATGCCTCCAGGACGCCTCTCTAGTGAGGTGTTTTCTGGGCACGTCCCACTGGGAGGAGGCCCCGGGGAAGACCCAGGACACACTGACGATGTTTCTCAGCTGGTCTGGGAATGCCATGGGTTCCCCCAGAGGAGCTGAAACAAGTGGCTGGGGAGAGGGAAGTCTGAGCCTCCTTACTTAGGCTGCTGACCCCGCGACCCGATGGACGGACGGACGGACGGACAGACAGACAGACAGACAGACAGATAGATAGATAGATAGATAGATAGATAGATCACACACATACACACTCACATGTGTGATACACATAGCATAATAGAATAGATACAGTAATGTTAGCTAGCTTGGTTAGCTCGCTAGTTTCAAGAAACGTGCTCTTTTGCAGCCCCCTCCATGCCCACACACACACCCACACACACATAATGGATGTTAACATTGTCCATTATTGACATTTCATCATTGCTGTTGTAAAATTGCTGCTGTTGTCATTTTGTTGTAAAAATGTTCTACAAATTGTCAGAAATGTTCTACAAATTGTTCTAAAAACGTTTAAAAAAAGTGGAAAATGAAAATATTTCAAACATGAAATAACTCTTGTGTGAAATAAAACACAGTAGAAAGTATTATGCAAAACATTATTTTGAATCAAAATGGCAAAAGTAGCATAAAAACACATTGATTGTAACCCGGGTCAAAAAGGACCCACTCACAGAAGACTGTATAGTCAGTCACTCACGCATCAGAGGGTTAATCTTTCAAGCTGACATGAGCTGAATGGCTTCATTTACTTCTTCTGCTGCCACAATGTGTAATTCTTCAAAATTCCAATTTATTTTCTTTGTATATAGCTTTGTTTATTATTTTGTTACATCAAATTAGTATTACAATAAATTACAATATTATTATTACAATAAATTCAAACTCAAACTGAAAATAAAAAAAAAGCACATAAAATCAACATCATCGTTCTTTAGTTCTTCTGTTCGCTGACTCTCCAGGATGAAATTCATTCAGAGACATCATGTGGCCTTAAGCGCCTGTGACAATCTACAGCCTTACTGAGGTTATACTAAAACACAGGTGCACTCTGTTTGCTAATCAGGTTACTTCAGGTGTGAACAAACTTTTTTTTTTATTATTATTCGAAGGTATCACAGTGAACAGGACCCAGAACAAATGCTTAAAAACTTTTTCAGGTTTTCTTTTTAATTGACAAATTTAAACAATCCAATGTGTAATAGTGATTTTGTTGTATAATCAACAATTAACAAGCCTAATTTTGTTCATATAGGTTCAACTGATGATTTGAATATATTTCATAGATTTAAACAATTTTTTTTTCCAGCTTTGAAATAGTTTGATATTTTATTTTGAACTGAAACTGTGTGTAACTAGGTTTACCATACGCATTGAACCAGGCTGGGCTTCCTTTCGGCCTGCTCCTTTTGATGTTTGTTGGATTCATAACAGGTGAGAAGTAACACTGAAATTAGATTGTGTCATAAAAAGGTGGAAAACGTTTACAAAATGGACATTTAATTATTTGTTTTTGCTTGTTTTGTTTTGTGACAGACTACTCAATTCTTCTACTAATTAAGGGAGGAAATCTCTCAGGATCAAACAGTTACCAGTCGCTGGTACGAAACACATTCGGTTTTCCTGGATTTTTGATTTTATCTGCTCTACAGTTTCTGTATCCTTTCATAGGTATGTTTTTAAAACACCAGAAGGAGAAATGATTATTTATTTATGCTGCACTGTGTCCTGTTTATCTTTCTTTTTATCGTCTATTGTGATTATTGCATAGTAGAAACTTTACAACAGACAATCTTAACAATAAAGCACTGATTTATCTTCTGTCTTCTTCAGCCATGATCAGCTATAACATCACAATTGGTGACACACTGACCAAAGTATTTCAGAGAATCCCAGGAGGTTGGTAACTACCTTTTGGCATAGATGGATAAAATAGGTCTATGGACTTTATTTTATTCATGAAGAGCAAAATAATAATCTAACTCATGTAGAGTAATTTAATTAATCTTTTACCCAATGTTTGCAGTTGGTCCAGACCACATCCTTGCAGAGCGCCACTTTGTGATCTTGTTGTCTACCTTCCTGTTCACCCTGCCGCTCTCACTTTATCGAAACATCGAGAGACTTGGGAAGGTACGGTTACATCTAAATATCAATGTCCTGTATACAGCTTATCTTGCTGCTGAAATCTTGTGTGTTACCAGGTGTCCTTCCTGTCAATGGTGCTAACACTCACCATCCTCATCATCGTCATAATCCGAGCAGGCACTCTTGGACCGCAGATGTAGGAATAAGTCTATCATGAAAAACTGACAAAAATTTTTTTGTGAGCAATCGCTTCTGGAAAGAAATGTCTGTATCTTTGTTTCACTTGACATTAACATTAGTGTCCCTTTCTAGTGTTCCTACAGAGAATGCATGGGCATTTGCAAAGTGGAATGCCATTCAGGCTGTTGGTGTGATGTCTTTTGGTGAGTTTAATGATGCAAATTCTGATGACAGAGAATTGATGTTGATGTTGAAGTCATTCCAGACAGTGCTCTTATCCATTTCAGTTTGCTTTCTCTCCTATTGTTGTCTAATCACTATAGATAGACATCCCAAGATTTCAGTAATATAAGAACTTATACATAGAAAAAAAAATACTACACGTACTTCTTACTAAATGTCATAGACTTAGTTTAAAATTAGGCAAGCACCTCAGTTTATTGACGTAAATCTTTAAAGAATTTAATTTTCATTAACATGCCTGTTTGTGTTTCTTTAGCCTTTATATGCCACCACAACAGCTTTCTGATCTACAACTCTCTCGAGCATCCCACTTTATCCAACTGGGCTCGGGTCACCCACACCTCTGTGGGCTCTGCATTAATAATCTGCGCTGCATTCGCTGTCGCAGGCTACGCAACATTCACTGGCTACACACAAGGTATAAGTCTAAACTGTATAGCAATACAGCCCATTACTGTGTTAAATTTATTTATCTTTTCATCTTCAACGATAATTTATTTATTCTTTTCATTTGGGTTACATTCAGGAGACATTTTTGAGAACTACTGCAGAAATGACAACCTGGCAACATTCGGTCGGTTCTGCTTCGGCCTCAGCATAATTACCACATTTCCACTCGAGTGTTTTGTTACCCGAGAGGTAAGTCATGTTTGGAAAGGCCAACCTAAAACTTTAGCTGCTGAAGTTTACACAAAAAGGGGTTAACACAGTGTTCTGAAGACCAGCTTCTGCCAAGCTGCTCAGCCAGAATTGATTGATTCGTGTTCAATGTAATCATTTCCTCAATGTTTTCAAACGATTAGGTTATCTTCCTATTGTCTGTTTCCTCAGGTGCTTTCCAACGTCATATGCAGTCATCCTCTTTCCAAAGCTGAACACGTATCGATAACTCTACTCATAGTTGCTGTCTGCACAGCATTATCCCTGGCGTATGACTGCCTGGGAGTTGTTTTAGAGCTAAATGTAAGTTGTACCTGTTCAGACAAGCTCTACCTGCTTAGATAACATCATTTAACTATATACAAATTCTCAGAATGAACTTATTGTTTTTTTTTTCTCCTGCCATCCAGGGAGCTCTGAGTGCCATACCTCTGATCTTTATCATCCCATCTGCGTGCTACCTCAAGCTCTGCCCAGGCCACTGGTTCCATGGTGAAAAGCTGATTTCCATCACGCTGATAATAATTGGCTTGTTTGTCATGATCACTGGCCTGATACTGACTAGTGTCTTCCCTCAAGATTGCTCACATGGTGTTGAGATGTTCTACTGTGCTGACGCCAACATCTCTGGCACTGTGGCCCCTGAATGACAGAAATCTGCCCCACATATGCACTTTCCCTAGAGATACACTGACGCACATATAAACAAAGGGCAACAATATCTTTATGTGGATCAAGTATCCTTATTCCTACCTCCAGAGAGTATGCCAAGATGAGCTGTTTGGAAACTGAATCCTTTATTTGTTTTATAATTTAGCTTATAGCTGTAGTAGTGTCTCATATATAACGAGATAGCTGTGTTTTAATTAACTGTCTATAATTCTGAGGTGCTGAATAAAAGGATTCTAACTTTCTATCTTTGTTTTTTGACTAATAGCATGTTTTGATATAACGTTATGTATTCAACAAAGAGTTCTCCTTATTAACAACAGTGTTGAAATAGCTATTGTGTGTACAAGTCTATTTTTTGACAAATTACTAAACCCTAAAAATTCCCTGAGTGTGATTATTCCAAAAATAATATGGTGCTGTGCCTTTAGTTGAACCCATTGCTTTTATACTGCTGTTTAAATTTCACTGTGATTGGTTCTCTGCTTGATTTTGAGAACACATAATATACTTATCTAAATTTGAATGCATTGTATCGCTCAAGGACAATTTTTATTGTCAAAGTCATCGTTTTAGAATAAGTAACAAACTGTTATATTCCAACCATATGGGAAATAGTGTATTTAAGTGTGCATTATGGAGAGGTGAGGGTCAAAAGCCACAATTAAAGTATAGGGTATGCCAATGTTTTTAAGCTTCAATAAAATGTCTCTCCATTCAGATATTGTCTTCTGTTTATTTTGTTTTATTTTTTTCTTTTTGTTGAAGTTCTATACCATTTGAGCTAGAGAACCAATTACACATAGTACGAGTTCAACAGTGGAGTTATTCAAGATTTGAACAAAACATAGTCATTTGACGTGTTTAACAATTTTCAGCATACAGGTTGTTTTTCAATCCAGTTCTAACCCATTTTCAAAGGGATGTGTAATTCAGCACAAACCATGTTTATTTTTATTGGAATTTACCCATGAATTCTAATAAGAAACATGCAAGCAATGTTAAGCAAATTATTAGTCACTCAGACTTCATTTATAATGTGTGCTTAAAAGATATAATGGATGTAATTTTTAATATCTGTTTCAATATGGTATCTAAGCAACATGTTTTATTTACACTTTTTGTTATTAAGATTTAAACTTTTTATTTCTTTACTTTTAATTCTTTTTTAAATATGTTTTACCATTATTTTTTATAAACTTTTATTTCATTTTTGCAGGCTGTGGGACTTGTGCAAATTTAATCAACAACAGGATTTTGTGAAGAAAAAAAAAATACATTGTATAAAAATAGTAATACAATGACTACAATTTTTCACGTGAAAAGTGGGCTCCACAAACCGCCACATGGTGTCGCTTTAGACAATAAATTCAGAAAATAAATTATAAACAGCCACGCTGGGACGTTTTCACAAGCTACAGGTTATTTTAATGTTGACGAATTGACTTTGTGGTACTAAATCCAAAGTGTATACCGAGTTGTTTCTATTTATATTTAAACTTAAGCTATAAAACTGAACACAAAGTAAGAGCCCTTTTGGGAAGTGTGACGAACCGAGAACCGCCCCGCTTTTACAGCTCTGTGTCTGTGATGTAGCTCCAGATGAAAGTTGGCACAGTCCTGTTGGCTAAAGTGTCAGGAGAGAAATAACGCACAACTAAGGAGCTTAAATGAACGAAGGGGCATAACGTCCGCTTTTCAAGAAGCCCTAATTAAGGAGCGACATTATGTTTTCACCCCAAGTCTGTTTTCAGGAGTATTGACTTCTTCCTCCTAAAGGACTAATGGAAGTTGACATCTGCTTTGAAAACCACCTGAATTCATGGTAAGTCACGATCAGAAACAATTTGCTTCTTTTCATTGCAGAAACAGTTAACAAGACTCAGGCTGGTGACCTCATGCGGGGGATTCGCCCACCTTTTGGTATTGGTGTCGCATGAAAACACCAGCGAAGAGTGCTTTTGGTATGACGGCTCTCACTAAAGATGAGCTGCGCTTTCTGTTTGTGCTTGAAATGTCCCAAGGATTTCGTAAGGCCGATGAGTTTAGTCATGGATGATCGTGGATCCCAGGCCCATCCGCGGAGCACTTCCTTGAGGTAAGTGCAACATTAAACAGTCGTTCACAATAACTAAAGCAGATTATTTGTTACAAGAAATGCTATTCTTGTTAAGCTTAGGACATCTTTATGTATTTGGACAATTTCACCTCGTTTTTGTGCAAAAAATAACATTTGAAGCTTTCACCTGTGCACACAACCAGCTGTATTCCCAGCTGTTTGACGTTGGAGCACAATGCCACTTTTGTCACCCAATTTACCGAATTTTTAACTTGCATTCCTTAAACTCAGTACATTTCGGACGAGTCAGGGTTGCTTCAGACGTTTCAGCCTCTGAACCCTCCTCATTTCCTGCTTACAGTGTTGTTATTATTATTTTTTTTCTTCTTCTGAGAAATACACCCGACCACATGCAGAGGTCATGGGAACTATTTTGGAGGCTAAACATACAGCCTCTGTCACTGTGCTGTGCATGATGATTGTTGGGGAAGTCACCATCCACTGGGGTTACAGAGGATATTGTATCATAAACACATCCCCCTCCCTCCTTCCAAGGAAAGAAAAAATGGTGCTGGTGAAGTGCTTGGTGTGACTTGATGGAATTTCCCATCAGTTTTGGTCCATATAGAGTCAGAGGTGATGTCAGCTGCTTCTATTACTGTGGTTGGAATCATTAAAACGTGGAAAGTGAGTTTCCAGAGCCCTTTCGAAGTCTCTTTTCACTGTTTTAGCAATTTGTTGCCAAATGGCTGAGATTTTCAGATGAAATTTTAGGTGACAGTCAAGACCAACTGCTCAAACTTTCCAACCCTGGCTTATTTCTAAAATTTAGCATTTGTGGAAAAAATAAAAAATAAATAAAAAAATTGCATGAAAAAAAATCCCCTCTTATTTTGACTTGCAAAGAATGGCACTTTTCTTATTTTATTTCAAGGTATAGCTACGGACTTCAGTGTATGCCCTTTGGATTTTATGCAGCACAAAGCCATCAGCTTTTATATTCAGGTTCTTTGTGTGAATGGAGGGTCAACTTCCAGCTTGGTCTCGGGTCATATGCAGCTTCTAACAGGATTTTTGACAGAAATGGCCCTGTATAGTTCTATCCATCTTCCCATTAAATCTGCCGAGTATTGATTGTGTGCTTGCTGCAGAGGAGCATTCTCACAGCAAGATGCTGCCACCACCACCATGTCTTGCTTTGGGGGTGGTGTCTTCAGAGATAGCTGCAATGTTAATATTCTACCACATAATGTGTTTTAAATGTAGCCAAAATTGTTCATTTTTGGTCCCTTCTGACCAAAACTGGGCAAGCAGTTTCCTTGGAAAACTTTAATAATTTTGGCAAACTACAAATGAAATATCATGTGTTTCTTTTAAGAACATTTTTTTTTTTTTTTTTTTTTTTTTTCTTGCCACTCTTCCATAAAGACCAGTGCCGGTATGCACAAACATTCTCAAAGAGCTACTATCTTACTCTAAAATTTCTGCCAAGGAGTCCTAGCTGAAGAATGATTTGGTCGGCTGCTGAGAGCAACTCAGCGACTTGTTCATTAAAAAAACTCTGAGCCTTCAAACAACATACTGACAATGAACTGACTCTATTTATAATTGTATAAGATCTGAAGTCAGTTACCTTACTTAATGGTGTCAGTATAAAGGTTGCTGAATGGAAGCAAGCTTCTATTTGTATAACTTGTTTTCATCCACTTCAATTATGAACTAGGTTACTATGTTAGTCTGTCTCTCCAAATTACTCCCGAATCTCATTAAAGTTTGTAACTTTACTGTGACAAAGTGTGAAAAGGTTCAGGGAGTGTACATGCTTCTGCATGGTACTGCATGTTCATATTTTATAAAGTAGTTTGTAAGTCAATTTTTTGGTGGGTTAACCACTTTTCCATCCTCAGCTGGGGTGTGGTGGAGATAGTTAAAGACATATGTTCTCCATTTTTTTCCCCCCCTTTTATTTGGGGAGACTAACCTGCTGCTTCTCTCCTTTTCAAGCGCAGCCATACGGGAACATTTTCTGTGACCCCCGAAGCTATGCTTCATTTGTTGTCCAAATACTGACCCTGCCAGAATCAGTTGGCTGACTGATTTAATGCAGAAATGTTTGCTGGCATTCATGCAAGCATTATTTACCTACAGGCAGTGCTAGCAGGATTGCAACGTGGTGTTGTTGAAGTGTTTTTTTTTTTTTTTTTTGGGAACTATCTTATTAATGTCAAGAAAAATACTGTGCTCGCACGACACTTTTACAATAACATTCTTTGTTGTCAAAGAGAAGCCATTGGTTCAGTCCTCTGACAGTGCACAGCTCTGAGCTGGCCCTGGTAATTGGACACACCTAAAAGCATGATCTCACATGGCTGGCTCTCCTTAAGGGCAGAATGTGGAACTGGTTAAGGTATTGTGAATCCCCACAGCTGTTTCCTTACATGCAGGCAGTCCCAGGGCACAGCTGCTCACATGAGTTAACAGATGAATAATATGGCAAGAGTTGACGGTATGAAATGAGTTATTTAAAGAATTTGGGCAAGCACAGTTGAAACGCCAGAGTTAAGACGCAAAAATCACAAGACGCAGACGAGACTAAGGCGTATTACATTTTTTTTCTTTTTGCATTGTAGTTGTCCCCAGAGACAACAAGGCCGTCTTCATTAAGAATCACGCATAATTTGATAGTGAGCACGCTGCCTTCAGATTGCCCACTCACAACCAGTGGGCTCAGAAACCAAGATAAAGAGTGTCATTGAAAAATATCCACCCACTAGATGAAATAAAGGGGAAAAATCAGCCGTACACTTCCAGCAGAGTTTAACGAGTGAGCCTATGAATGCTGGAAAGTTTTATCTCATCAATGCTTTCTCAGAAGCCAACTCTCAATAAATGTTGAATAATGGCTGGCCTTTTTTGCTACTCTGGGCTCATTAACAACACATTAACCGTTAACACCAGAAGGCGACCTCTTTTAACAGTAAATAATTTCATTAAGAATGGTTCTTATAATAAAGCATTTTTTTAAATTTACTTATCTCTACTGCTTGGTGTTTCTGTTGGCTGCAGCAACAGATTTGTTGCACAGATTCAGGTTTGTGCACCAGTTAAATAGACTGGAAGACATGGCCCAATGCTCTTTCTGTTGTGCACTTTTCCAGGCCATAACAGTTGGATGCTTCCCACTCTTAGCCTGACTAACACTCACAGTGACCTCACATGAATGAGTTCTTTGTGTGCTCACAATGACAAATTTTGCATATCTCCAATAATATTCAAACTTTTCATGCAGCAACGGGGCAAATTGCCTGAATTTGCTTGACCTTCATTATCAATGTTTGTCCAGATTAGATCAGATATTAGCAGTGAGAGGCTTGCCAGGCCTGACTCACATTCCTGTTTCTATTAGTCAATTTCTACATTTTGTCATATTACAATGACAAAATCATGATTTATTTTGTTTGGATTTTACGTGCTACTTTGTCAGAAATTGCAATAGACAAAGGTGGTGTTTTAATTTGTATTTGCTATGCAAAATCTGAAGTGTTGTGTGGATTTATATCCAGCCCACCGATTCTGTGCTTTCAGGAATCAGATTTTGGTGCAAGTGACATCTTTTATTTGTAAGTTTTTGTGGTTTGTATTTACCAGCTTTCCAACAATGGATACATTTTAGTCTTATTTTTTGCAAAATCTCTCAAGCTCCGCTGCATACAGAGCATCTGTGAACAACAATTTCTATGTCTCAATTTTATTTATGTCTGGACTTTGTCTGGACCATTCTAACACATGAATAAGCTTTGTTCTACATCCAGGGTATCCCACTCCAGTCCTTACCAGTCAATGTCCTGCATTTTTGAATGCAAAATGTATCCCAGCTGAATTAATGGCTGAATAACTTACTCCCAGTGTTTCATCAGTCTGTGCAGACAACTTACCAATGAACTATTTTTTATTTTAGTGTGATGAAAAGGAGGTGACTATAATGCAGGACATCAGCTAGTAAGAACTAGGGATCTAAACTAGGGCTGCAAGACATTTGAAAATCCTGCACTAGCGATAAAATATTATTAAATATTGCCATGGTAATATCAGTTGCAATATTGGTCTGTTTTCTTTGCTTCCTATTGTTCTCATCTCTGGAATTTTGGACAATGCCATTTGTGCCTGGTGTGAGCATCTGCTGCTGTGAAACTGTCCCAACTGGCTAAATTTTACATTATCATGAGAAATGCATGTTCATTACATATGAAATATTTGTCAACAATTATTGTTGACCAAGCAGTCCCTCCATTGGGTTGATCTGGTAGCTAAAGTCCAAATAAAATAACTTTTAGTTTGTTGAAATGTGAAAAAGTTAAAGGGGTGTGAATACTTTTGCATGGAAAAAATCTTGACATTTTTTCCGGTTGTCAAAATAGATTTGTGGCAGCCGGAGAAATCCCTGTCACAACCGTCCATTTGAATCCATATACATAACAGGAAAGGCATAATGTGTAAAATGTGTGTACTCTATGATGTGGTTCTCTAGATGGCACTGTCACTGTGCATGTGTTTTGGAAGTGGTCTCCATGTGGCCACTTGTCTGGCTTGCACTTTTCATATTATCTTGCTGCTAAAGCACAGATAGAGTCAACCTTATCATTTCCCAACAAGAGCGTAGCAAACCGGCGACCCGCAGCATGACACTAACAGGCAGCCGGGCCACAGTTTCAGTGAGGAGTCTGGCTCTGACAACAAACATTAGTAAGTAAAAGGAGGAGAGCTACTTTGTATTCAAGATCCACACAATCTGTGTGTCCAGCTGTATTTTCCAGTGCGCCTGGCCTCTGAGGTAATGCTTTTCTGGCTATAAACATGTCACTCTCTTTATTATGATTGTAGAAGACATTAAGTGGACATATAAGGATATTTGTCTTGTGCCTCACTTTAGATTGTATGCTTGTAATGACGTTGAGTTTTTGGGTTGCTAGCACAAATATATCATTTCAGCACTTAGTTTTCTCTTCACATTTAGTTTTTTTAAAAATAAATATGTCTGTTCTAGTTTAAAACCACTGTGCCTGTCCAACTGCAGAAAGCTCAGTTCTTGTGATGAGCAAAACATTGAGCCTATGCTTTTGTGCCATTGATAGATGCTCTTTTGTAGACAATGCTGCATTGTTTCAGATGAAGGGACATGGATTTCACGGTTATAATTATGGCTGCAGAAGATGGCTGTCTTCATCTCAACTAAATCGTTTCATCTAAATGTTTGTCGCACTTTGAAATGCACAAACTTGGTTAAATCATCAGAGACCAGAGTGAATTACTGCACCTTATCATTTCTGCGTGTAGTGTAACTTGAAAGGACCTCCTGATCACCCAACCAACTGCTTCTAAGTGCATTCTCTTGAGATTTGTGTAAAAATGTGCGCCAATTGACAAAAACATGCATTGTGTTCACTCTGAGTTCCCCTCCGCTCCCTTTGTACGTTCATTGCTTTGATATGGTGCAATGTTTAGAGGGAAAATATTTGAGCTGCGTGGAGATAAGGACAGGGTAATGTACCATAGTGGACCCCAGTTCAGTGTCTCAAAGGAGATTTGGAAACTAAAATGAATGATTTTAAATCTAAGTAAAAAATCTCTTTCTCTCCCTGTTGACTTTTAGCTCTTTTGATCTTTCAGCGCTATGCTAAAGTACGCAGGATTGATGTTAAATGAAGCTGGGCCAGATTATGACAAGTGGACATAATGACAGCTAAAATGAGTGCTCCACATAATGGTGTAAGGGGACACCCTGAGACGTTGAGTTTTTCCAGGCTTACTCGAGAAACTGCTGTGGAGCAAAAAAAAAAAAATGAAAAAAAAATGTTGTGCCTAAAGTATAAACGATACACTTAGGAGGTGGGAAGTTCTCATAAGGTCCCTGAGCTCTTTTTTCTAACAAATCTCCTCCCATCCCTCACTGCTGGTGAACTGAAGGCCTTTCCAGACCCTCTAAAATGCTCGTGTTTACTGTGAGTGACCTCTTACCAGATTAACAGCTGCGGCTCTGGCACTGTGTTTTGTCTTTCCTCTGGAAGCCCTATTCTTCACCGCTTTGAGACTAGCAGTTTGTTTTATGCAGTGAAACACAAGGTGCAGACATAACTTTATTTACATTCAGCTCAAGGATTACTAAGGATAATAACAGCTGGCTTAGTTGCGTGAAGGTTTGAATGTAGTTGCTTGACGAAAAATAAAGCAGAGAAGGGCTTTTAACGTGTTAGGTAAGGGGGGGGAGTGGGATGGTTTAGGGGGTGGCTGCCAAATACCTGCAAAGTGTGAGCATGCCAAGACTTTTGTGGGAGGAAATATTTGTTTAGTTCTTTTATCAAATTGGCTGGAGGTCTAGCGTGGGCCTCCCAACTCCCAAAGCCTTCCAGGAGGGTGTTGGCTCTCATCAGAGACCTATGAGGAGTGTGATTTTGGTTGCTGATTAGCTGATCATGCAAAAACCGTGTTTCCTTGAGCTCCTTTCCTCCTAAATGAAATAATGTAATGGTATTTGACTGATGGCGTAACAGCAAGGGAAGCTCAACATTTATCAAACACGCTTAGATTTGTGAGAAAACCTATCAAAGAGAACAGGTTATGGAAGGCTACAGCTCTATAAGTTGTTTGAAAAGGTGGAATTTCAGAGAAAATGTATGAGAATTTATGTCAGTTCAGCATCATATAGTGTTGGAAAAACCAGTGAGTAGAGTTGCACCCATCAAAGTTTTGAGTCAGACTATAGGTTTTGATAAGCTTCAAGCTTTTCTACTTTCTGGTTTACATGAAAATGCAACTGTCTTCACAATAAAAAGTAAATTCGGTTTTGTGAAAGTAGTTGTCCCCTTACAGAGTTTTTTTTTTTCCTGACTGCTACATGTGTCATTTATTTTCACATAGCAGAACTTGATATTTTTAGTTATTTGGTTCTTCAGCATGTCCCAGTTCTCCTGAGGTGAAAGGTTTGCAGAGCACATCATGACATTTTGTTGCCACGTTTTCGAGAAACTGCAAAAACAAACATCTATTTTTAGAAAGAATGTTACTCAATTCTTCATGGACAGCTTCCTTTGTTCCCACTCATTTGTCTTCCTGCAGCATCTTATTACTTTGGATTTGACTGAATTTGTTTTCTGGATAGAAACTTTAAGAGGTTCTATCATAATGCATAGCCGGAGTGAAACTGCAAGCACTTTAATCTGCACTACAGAGATTTGTCATTATTTTACAGTACACCTATGTAGCACTTGTGTTGTTGTGCTTTATAATATACCTGGACTGTAACTGTGACATGGATTTTCAGTTTTATTTAAAAAACAAAAAAAAACAAAAAAAAAACAACATCATTTTCTGAAGCTTTACAGCTCCAGCTTGCTCACATCTCCACTCACCACCTATCCCCTTATCATTTGACAGTATTTAGTGGTGGTGTTTGCAGAATGGGTTGCACATTCTTCAGTGAAAGCGTAAAACTACTGATAAAGAACTGCCCTGATTTCACAATGGAAAAACGTATTTATTGCTTTCGTACCAGATTGTGTAAAGTTTCCAGCACAAAGTAGCCATTATTACAGTGAATTAGGCATTCAGCACATCTAGAGTATGACTCATTGCGGAAAGTGTACATCAACAGAAAAGTTACTGGTTAAACATTGATTACAGTAAAAGGCTTACAGGAATAAAGTTAAGGGTTGTAGAAAAGATTTCTGATTTTGATTGTAAAGGAAACAAAGTACATTTTATAATTTAATATTGATAGAAATATTGCAGTGATTCTCACAGAGTAAGTCTTTCAAACCTGTTGCTGCAAACCATGCAGGAACAATCAGTGATTTTATTGGTCAGCTGTCTCTGGGACAGGAGTACAAATTGTAAATACAGGAAACAGATGCAATGTTTTGAGCAAGTCGAAAACATGAAAATCCTCTAATTAGTAACTTTCTGGTGGGCTATTCAGTACACTGAATTGATTTGGACAAGATGTCTTGAAAGTTGAACATAGCTTTGCAAAAAAAATCTGTTGCATCTTTTTATTAGTCCTACCCTACCACATCCCACAGCACTGCCTGGCTACAGGGAAGTGTTTGTCTCAAATACCAAGTTGGATAATAAGAAAACTAACTTTGTTTTAAGTGAAGTGATGTACAAAATATTAGCACGATAGCTTTCAAAAGAATGATTAACCTAAGCATGCGACCAACCAGGTTGGATGTGTACTGATTTTCAGTGGCATACATTCTGAAGTTTTAAACACATGTATCCCTAACATCTCCCTGTGGTCAAATCTGGTAGTGCCAGATGCAAGACTGAAACCGATGGAGCCTTCTCAGCAGCAGTACCAGGACACTGGAGCTAAACTCCCTTCAGTGATTTAAATACCTCAATGCAGAGGGAAGACTTCATTTGATATGGAAGAATCAAGATTTTTGAAGTATTTGCATCCAAGACGTGAGTCCTGCACTGTCCAATTTAGAGTGAGTAACATGCAGTGGTTTAGATGAGTAAGTAAGTTTGAGCAAAATCACAGTTCTATTCTAAACAATGACATACTGATAGAATGGAGTGTTTTGGGTTCATGTGTGTAGAGTTTTTATTTTACAGAAGCCATCGTTTATTTTATTTCAAAGGAAACATTTGTGTAACTTTTATCTATTACTACGATACTTCTAGGCAAGTTCAGTTTGACTTAAAAAAAACAAAACAAAAAAAAACATTAAATTAATCCCAAGTAAACTGTTTTTTTTTTTGTTTGTTTGTTTGTTTTTTGTTTTTTTTTCAGTTGGACTCTTGAACTTTTATATGTAAACCACAATTTAGATCATCTTCTTGGTTACAAACTTTTGACTTTTTGAAAATTTTACTTTCTTTATGACTGCATGTAAAGAAATGCCCTTTACTTCCCAAGGCATAAAAAAATAAATAAGCTCATCAGAGTGGAGATAATATTTCTTAAGCAATTTTCACAACTATTAGATCCTTACTGTCAAACAATTGAAAAGCGTAGGGTCACAAGCAAACAGTTTTGGGAATCAAAGGCCATTTCCTTTTGTCTTTTGCCACTAGAAATCCGATTTGCACCTTTACAACTCCATGTAGAATGTTGTGCTCCCACCATCCACTATATTAGGCATTCTTGTTAAATTGCATGTTAAGTCATTCAATAAATCAGCAATCGCATGGCAGGACATGAACGCATTTGGGCATAGATGTGGTGAAGTCAACTTGTTAAGTTCAAGCTGAGTGTCAAAGTGGCACATAAAACAATCTGCTCATATATTTGGGAGGATTTCTTGGCTTTACAAAGAATGGCATGAAAGAGAAAAGCTATCCAGTTACTGGCATCAAACATCAAACCTTGAAGCACATGGGGTTCACTTGCTGAAGTCACACTTCATAACAAGGAATTGTGGCTGCAATTTAAATAGGCTCACCAAAATTGGACAATATTAGATTGTGTCTCACTTTTAGCATTAAAAATCAGAATGTTTTAGAAACAACAAGAAAGCATGTATTCATCCTGTTGTTAGGTGGTTAAGGCTTTGGATGTGGTAATGTAAGAATGCAACCACAGCCTCCCTGCGTATTGTTGTGGAGCTTTTCTGTCTCTTTATGACCAAACTTTGTCCAACTTCTGATGGCTACAACAAGCAGGAATATATTGTGTGACCTGGTGTACCTCTAAACTGGTTCCTTAAACTCAATAAGTTCATCGTACTCCAAAGTACAGTAAACTTACTTTACTGTAAAAGATGTCAAACCAGCAGAGCTGTGCTGGGTTTTGGGGACACGAAGATTTGCATCATGGGTATGCAGTCTACAAATATGCAGCAACCGCATCGTGGTATAATACCAATGTGGACCAGCATCTTTGTTGGAAAATTTCAGACACCTAGTTGAATATATGCCATAAAGGCACTTCTCATGGCAAAAAGGGAGTACAACTTTTAACAAACAAAGTGTACCTAATAAAGTGGCCCGTTGTAGCTTATGCTTTCAGTTATTTGTGTGCATTTAATAAGTGAGGGAGACAACTTTTAATGATCCTCCATCATGTTCAGACATAGTCAATCATCACAGTTGGGAAATGCATGTTCTTTGTTCGCCTTGACTCACTATCATTATGGTTTTGCACAACCAACGGTCCTTTAACGTGGTTTGGAAGTGAGTCAGTTCTTCAGAAGTAAGGTGTGGTTTTAAACTGTTGGCATTGTTTTTTGTTTTTTTTTCATAAGGAAAATAAAACTCAGGAGTACAACCTGATTTAAATTAATGAGACCCTGTGAGAAAACAAAATCACTATCAGGAGTCCCTACTTACCTATCTTTTAGTTTGTAGACTCTGAAAATGCTTCACTGCTCAGCAAAAAAAGAAAAAAAAAGTAAATATATTTGATCATTCAGCAGATCCAAAGTCCTGTGAGCCCATGCTCCTCTGTGTGTCTGCTAGCTTGGACCCTCAGGTTCATGTCTGCAAAAGGGGAGGTAAAGCTGCTTACCTCTCTGCTCAGGACCAAAGAGAGAGAGAGAGAGAGAGCTGCCAATTCAGCTTTTTTTGAATTGCAGCTAGAGGGCTGGTGGAATTTTAGGCAGAGGGAGACAGATTTCTGATGTCACAAATTAGGGCGTGGCATTAAGGTGGGCCTTTTAAGGCTGTACTGGCAGAGATCAGTCTGTTTGACTTCTCCTGGGAGTACATAGCTGAAAGGGGAAGCATGTGAGTGGGAACCAGCGTGCGTAGAAAGGTAAGAGCGGTAAATGAAATGCTGGCAGCTGCACTGGAAAAGCAGGTCTGTCACCTGCTCTCAAACATTTCTGCTCCTCCTCAGTGTTTTGTTTGCTGGGTTATGTGCTGTGGAAGTGTGAAACAAACAATTTCTGGCCAAGTTTTCTTCCATTCAGGGAAGTTTCAATGCATGTGTTGTGACTTGAAAGCCAGGGTGTGCTGGGCCTGCTGCACTGTGGCATGTTTAAGCCTGTATATTTGATTGTATGCCTATGCTACAGCTGCTGGAGTTGTGTTTTGGTCAGTGGAGCATTGAGTTGTGGGTTTAGTTTCTTAAAATAAACAGGGTGTTGCCTGACGGTGCGATTGAAGAGGAAAGACTTCTATGAAAAAAAGTAAAAAAAAAAAAAACTCAAAAAAAAACAACTTATGTCTTGTACATGAACCCACCATTCCCAAGGGGCCATCACACTACCCAGCAGCTGTTAACATACCACAGGAGGCACTTTTGGTAATCCTTTATAATGTTCTTTCTTGCAACTCAAAGGAGGAGTAATATTTCTTGGCAGCCTTTTTTTTTTTTTTGTAGTTTCCCTCTGGATTGCTTTGCGTGTTGGTATTTAATAAAAATAAAGTTCATAAAAATGCTGAATGTTTCTTTTTCTTGTGGAAGTAATTCCAGATGGAAATAAGGGACTGATTTTTATTCTGTTGGACTGTTTTGGTGATTTTCTGTTTTTTTTTTTTTTTTTTTTTTTTCCCACCTTTCTCCTCTGCTGCCTCTGCTTGTCATTTTCTTTTTCCCACCTAATCAAAGAAGTATTTGAGGTATTTTTTTTTTTTTTTGCAAAAGTAGACACATCTGGACATAATTTTTTTTTTTATAAGAAAAACTGACTGACCTTTTTTTTTTCATTTTCAGATTTGTTTTTGTCTTCTTTCTTCTAATATCTGTGCATACATATGTTGCAGGCTTCTTCTTTTTTTCCCCCATGCATTCAAATCTCATATCATCTTGTGCCTGCATTTCACAGAATTCAGTTTCTTGAAGCAGAAAGTATTTATTATCTTTCAGAAAGTTTTATTTATAGACTATCGGCATGCTGTCCCTCTGGGCAGTGTCCTGTCACCTTTGCTCTTTGCAACTAATGCTCATAAATTAAAGGTACATTCTGAGTTATGATGTTTAAAAATGTGAGTGGAATGACCTCTGTGACTGTACTTGACATTGTAACATTCAGTGTCATTGTTTGGTGCAGTAATGTATTGAGGAAAAAAGAAAAAAAAACTTTGACCGCTGTAAAGTAGAATAGGACTACAATGATGGTTAGTGTAAATATAAAGAACATATGTGGAGCAATGCTAAGATAGTTTTTAATAATGTTTTTTAACTGATGAGATAGTTGCAATTTTTATTATTGCCCTCCAGGAGACAAACGCAATAAAAACGATGAGTGGTTCTGCTGGAGTTCCCAACTTGGAACCCTCACTTCCTTTTTATTAAGTCTCTCCAGACCTCCTTATGGAGAAAAAAAAAAACACAAAACAAAAAAAAAAACTCTAACTTATTGATTGTTCCCTTTTATCTTTTTCCGTGTGTGCATATTTAAATGTGCATTGTTTTAAATGAGTTCAGTGGGAAGGAGGATTGATTGGGTTTTATGCAAAGCTAAATGTTTTCCTCTTGCGTGGGCAAAAAAACGTTTTCATAATCGTGTCCTATGACAAAGTTTTACAGGCGACATGGTGACGATCAGGTTGTTATTTACTGCCGATGTAGGATCGTGTCTGTCAGCTATGCTCTGTGACTTTCAATGGGCTTGCTTGTGATTATTGGATCTCCCAGACTCTACCTGTAAACGAAGCATCAGCACAGTCAAGCCGCAACACGTCTCCTCCCATTCAGCAACACATCAGCACAGGCCTGGATGGAAAACACACGCCGCCCTCGGTGTTTGTCACCTGCCCGAGGTACCTCGGTTTTAAAAACACTTCCGTGTTGACAGAGCTGTATAAACTGGGATGAGCCGGAGGTGCGACAGCTGTATGTTAGTCCATGCTAATTTGTTAAATGCTTCCAGATGAGGCATTTACAGGCAAAAACATTGTAGCCCTGAGGTTTAACGTAAACTGTTTGCCACACTTACTGCATCAATAGATAAAAACATGCAGATCATGTAGCTTTAGGTTTTACGTGAAGATTAATGTGAATCACCGCAATATTTCTCAGCACTGTTCAGCTGGAATATATCTCTGACTCGCATTGATCACTGACCTCATTCTTTTCATATTCCTCCATGAGGCCTAATTCTCTCGAATCCAAACTTCGTGAGCTCATTTGTTGGGCCTTCGCCAGAACGTCTTACACATTCATTCTTTCTCGCTCATGTTTCCAGCATCTGTACGGTATCAAAACTTGGCCAGTTTTATATCCCGATACTGTTCATCTACATCACCAAATTGTTTACATTGGATGGTGATTACAACCAACTCTGATGAATCAATACGTCTGTGATAAATGTTATTATGCATTTGTTTTATAATCTAAATGCACCATGTCAGGAAACCTATTTAACCCATTAGGTTAATATTTGCCTTATTTCTTTGCACTTCATTTCCACTTCGAGTTTTAACCCGATGTCCTTAACATATGGATAAATATAAAACCTGGAAAATCCATTTATGCTACAAATATTTCTATCTCAATGAAATTTCAATATTAAAGCGTGGCTAGGTGGTGCCATGTTGATCACATTTTACTCGATATAAAAATTCAGCCAGCAGTTTGAAAAATAGCCATGCAAAAGCAAGTTTTAGGTTTCACTTAAACCTTTCAGTAAATAAATTCCCCATTTGAAATTGTAGTGAAATAATATTGAATTATGTTAAAGAGGCATTGCCTCCTCTTTAATATTTGTTTTCATTTTTAAATTAAATAATTGTTCTTTATAAAATCATGTGTTTTTATTCTGTCCTTTAAGTTTTGCAGATTTACTACATGGCTATCTTGACATTATAAAAGTTCTTGGACAAACTGGGATATGATGAGGCTTTAGAAATGATTACAATTCAACATGGTCTGATAAAAGACAACTCACTTTTTACCTCTAGGCATTTACTCCGTTTTTGTTTGTTTTTTAATTTACTATATCTTGTATAACCGTTTATGATTTAAGTTTACTGGATGCAAGTTTAATTTCTTTGGTTTGTTGTTGGTTTTGACTCAAAGATCAACAAGTCTTGCCAAAATAACCGCTTTTCACAAAATGTGACAAAACCTCCTCCACTAACACCAAACTCTCATGAATCCTGGAAGACCCAGTGGTAGGAAAACAAAAGGTTTAACCTTTTTACATGATTTAGTAGAACTACTTTGGAGATAAAAAAAAATATGCTTTCATATTTTGATGCCAGTTTTTATGAAATGTAATATTAAATAAAACATAAAATCTTTTAGAATTTTGCATAAGTGCTGCACAAAAATTAACATGCTCTAGACACCCCGCAAAACATTTTGTAAGACATTTTATGCACTTTTTTTTGTTTTTTGTTTTTGGTATAATACTGGTGCCATGAATCAGAAGTGTTGCTCAGCAAAAGTCTTTCCAGGTTGTGGTATTTTGTGATACTCTGGAGGAAACTTGTCTGCAAATTTCTCATCAGAAGGCATTGTAGAGGGTAGTGGGGGTAAATCCAGCAATTATTTTTGTGTCGTTGGCATCTTTTCTGGCTACAATGCTCACACTTTTGTAAAGCTGAGTATGCTGTCGATCGATGCTCGCCAATCGCCACGACAAATCTTGCTACTCCAAAACCTGTCTGGCCACTGCGGGGAAGAGGCAGGGAGGGAGCGCTGTGCTTTTATACCTGAAGTAACAAAGTTGTAACAAGCCGTTCTGCTGTAATCAATAGGAAAATTCAACGGCCTAAGAACCATTTGACCAATGACTGCAGTAGTGAGATGGTTTTAGGCTAAAAGAATTGCACAGACATGTCAAAATTTGCACAGAAACATAAAGATAGAGACCTAAATAACCTATTTGGACAGTTAATCGGCAAAAAAAAAAAAAGTTGCTTTCGGGGCGAGTTTCACGGCCGTCAGCCCCTACAGCGATACTAATATTTCACAAGTAGACATGATCAAGTGGTGCTTTTGACCTCGCATTGCTTGGATTCCTGTATTTGAATCAGTTGTGTCCCCGTGTGAGATGTTAAAAGCTGCTCCTCTGGAATACTGAGTCTGTGAAAGAAATCTCTTTCTATCTGTGCATAGGCCGACTAAAAGAAATGACACAAATGTTTTCAGTGTTTCTTTTGCCTGGGTTTACTGACCGGTTTACACTTTTTTTTTTGTAACATGCTGTTTTTCATGTCAGAGTAGTCTGTAAATATGCATAACTACTGGTGCCTGCACCTTTATTGATTTTGTTTGCAAGAATGCAAAGCTTTGACAAGCACTTGAAAACCTAACTATATTTACAAACGCATTAACCTCTCTACATGAATATTCCACAGTGAGTCACATTTAGGGTTTAATCTTCCTTTTTTTTTTTAAAAAAAAATATCAGTATCTCTCACATGTCTTTCCATTCTCAGCCTGTTCTTCAGGCTCAGTGAGCAAATCTGTCCTCTTGGTTGTCTTGTGACTTGTGTACAAAGTGGACTCTTAAATGTTACAGCCTCAGTTCCTTGTAAAGCCTCTGGAAGAAAACGTTGCTCTTGTTGTCTGGGAGGACACATTTTTAGTGTTTTCATTTCGACAGTTTGTTTTATGCAGGGCCACAATCAAAAAGCTCTTTAATTTGTTTGCATAAAGAAATGCAGTGTTTGAAAGCGCAAACAAATGCAGATGCAAATCTGAGACATCTTCTTATCTAACTGCAGGGTGTCGACCAAAACCAAAGCCCCGTCCCCACCAGGACTGAAGACGGCGGATTGTTCAGGTTTCTCCCAGTGGCACCCAGGAGGCCCTCGTTTAACCATGGACCAGAAGGAGAACCTGATGGATAAAGAGCTCTCTCTTATTGTGGTTTTGCCTGGTGGCGTAGAAAAGAACACCCAAGTTGAAGGAAGGTAAGATGCATGCAGATTAACTTGTACAACTTCTGTAAAAGCTGGCTTATTAAAAACAGTTGGCGTAAATTTCTTTCTCACACTGAACATCCAACATTTAAGCCCGACATCATGAGACTGATGACGGATTAAGTCATCACATGATGTCCTGCTTCTATCGGACTGACTCAGATGGGTGGAGTCGCTGAATGCTGTGGTCCCAGTTAACATGGATACTTGGCCAGTACTAATTGCATTCTTTTTCTTCGTTTTCTTTCATTTTGCTCTATCACAAGCATTGGCAAACTTATTCCCTCACCTCATTTTTACTGGTAGCTGTGTTGTCACAACCCAATAAAAAGGTTAAAGCAGAACTGTACCACCTAATCAGATCAACATGTCTGCATACCTCAGTTTCAGAGAAAGGTCTGTGTGTCTTTCTTTATCTCACGGCTCATCAAGAGAGTTTACTCAAGATATCACCATCTGTCATTCGCTCAAGGCACATCACACAAACAGTCACAGAGTGATCCTATGCACCTTGGACTCTCGAGAATGAATTAAGATTGTTCTTGTTTGATTAGACTAAATGTATCTTATTTTCATCCCTTTCAGGTTTGTTCAGATTGCTCAAACAGCAGCTGAAATTAGTTGCAGCTATACACGTTTGAGCGTTTCTTTATACACTTTTTGTTTTGTTTTTGTTCGCCAAACTCCAGTGCTTCTTGCATCAGAAAAAAAAAAACAAAAAAAAACTTTAAAACTTGTTGTTTACCGTGTGTAGCTATCGGCAAACCAGATCGTCAAGACAAATTAGATTCGATTTCATGATGGGTTTTCTTTTTCATTTTCAAGCACAGACTTGAAATGTGTTTTCGGTTGCTGCTGTATTTGCAGTTTATGGTTTTTACCTTGGATTTTGTGAAACCAAAATGGATAAACAAATATTCCGTAACTACTGTATTTTATTGTTTGACATTGAGAATAGGAGACTTCAAATATCCTAATCTATAGTCAATTATTTTGTAGAAAAACATTTTTTTTTATCTTTCCACAAATCTATCACATTTTATGCATTACAAAGCCTGTTTTTTTAATACAAGTGTGCAATATTCAGTGATTGTTGGATGTGTCTTTGTGCTTGTTTCATTCTAAGGTGGCTTTTCAAAACTCAATGCCATTTTAAGTGTTTGAAATTTAAGAAAACTTTATTTTAACAAAAACAAACTGCTTTTAAAGAAAATCTCTTACCTACTTCAGATTTTACCTGCTTATATGTTTTGAAGTAGCGACACACAACACAATTGTAGCCTAAATTCTTAAAACCACTTCCTTTTAGCGTTCAATTATGCAGATGCTAACTTGGCATCAATAACATTGATTGCTCTGACAAGAGATTAGCTCTTAAGATATTAAATGCCATGTTTTGAAAGTACACAACCTAAATTATGCTAAGGTTTATAATTTGTTTCCAAAGTAATCAGACTTAATGCGTACAGTTTCAACCTTAAATAAACTCGTGTCTTCCTCCTGCCGACATGTTTATAGTGGAGCAATTTGCCGAAATGCTAGGTTAAGATTAGCATGTTTACATTCTGTTTTGATAGGACTCATTTGTTCTGGTGGAACTCATTTGGAGCTTAACAGATTTCATTAGAGCTCCAATGTGGTCAAACCTTACTGTGCTTCCGAAGGTTCTTTGTTTTGAGTGTTGTAAAATTCAAGCTGTCATAATCAATACCACTGTGAAGAGTTAAGACACTGAAACAGGATTACAAAGATTTGTTGACTAAGTGAATGACATGTAATGCAGTTTTACAAGCCATGTTTTTTTTTCTTTTTCTTTTGAAGAACATGCCAAATGTCTCACCTGAGGTTCACTTATGAAAATCCCAGAATTGAGTTTCATCAAGGACTCAAAGACCACTATTTAAAGGAGCAGTCTTTTAATGAGCTTAATTATGCAAACTTATTTTTAATTTCCTTTTATTCCTGTCTTTCAGCAAACCCCTGATGGATCTATTGGTCACACTGTGTGCAAAGTATCACCTAAATCCATCAAGCCACACTTTAGAACTGGTCACTGCCAACAGGAACAACATCAAACTCAAGCCCAATGCCCTTATAGGAACCTTGGATGCAGAAAAGATCATATTGAAACCTAAGGGAGAGGATAAAAATAAGAAGGCCGGTCCACAGATGCCAGAGGTAAGTTATCAAAACTAATAAATTTAACAATCCTCTTTTGAATTTCAGTGACTGATCTTCATTTTTATAAGCTTTCGTCTGCTGATAGCCAATTCAGATGTCGTATATAATAAAAACGTTAAAAACAGAATTTTTTTTTTTTTAAAACCTTTTTGGCATAAGTGACACAATTGTCCTCGGTTGTCCAATTAGTGACTCATTGTTTGTTCTCCAGGCTACTGTTCGGATGGTGATAAACTACAAAAAGACGCAAAAGACAGTACTAAGAGTAAATCCTCAAGTTCCCCTCCATGAACTGTTGCCAGCGATATGTGAGAAATGTGAATTTGACACGGAGACCACAGTTCTGCTGAGAGACGTCACATCATCAGCCCCCTTGGACTTGTCCGGGTCTCTTAATGATTACGCAATAAGGGAAGTTTACGCAAAAGACACACAAGGTAACTTTTCTTTTATTCAATTCATGCCGCTAATTTTGCATTTAAGAATTTGCTGCTCATCATATTTACTCCATGCTGTACCTACTGTTTCTTTTTCTGTTGAGTATAATTTGAAGTGTTTTTTTTTATGCAGTTAATCTTTAAGTTTGTCTGTTTGCAGGACAAGTTGTTTCTCCTGTGTCCCTAAGCTCACCAGTTCCTGCAGGTATTTAGTAATTGCAAACTGCATTATGACTTTAAAGGATCGACCATATTACAGTTTGGACGCTAATTCTGATTTGTTTCTTTGGGTTTTAGGACTGGTAACTCCAGGCAAAGATAAAATTCAGAAAGAAAAAGAAAATGAAGGCCTCTTCAGCAAATTTAGAAAAAGCAAAAAGAAACCAGACCAGGTGACTGTTGTGAAGCAAAACTGTTATCTATGTGCACTAAAGTGTCTTTTCGGTAATGATTCAACCTTTAACTCTATTGAAGCATATTTTTGAGGTAAAAGGGGTGTTTTTTTTTTTGCTTTAGTTTGCCAATGGTCAATGTTCACTGTGTTTGGAAACAGGCCTCTTGTCACATTCTGATTGGATGTTTACTCTTTAAAGCCAACGACTGTCAGTGCCCCAGCTTCTCCCGTGCTTGTCAGCAAGCCCCGACCGCTCAGCATGGCCTTACCCTGCTCAAATTCAACCCCCATCGACTCTTCAACGTTCTCTGAAGTGCCAAAGAAGAGACGTGCGCCCCAACCGCCGATCCTCGCGTCTCAGAGCGGTCACTCAGACTTCGCCACGCGCCAGAGAATCAACTCTGAACCCAGCACCCAACTTCATGGGAGTCAGGTGAGTGGATTGTAAGCATGAGATCGAAGGTCTGATGCTATTAGAATTCCAAACACTTGGATACAATAGTTAAATTTGGTTTTCATACAGAGGAGTCCTCTAAGTCGTGGGTTCTCAGCAGAATCTTCACTGAGGAGGACCAAACGCAAGGCTCCTGCGCCTCCCACATCTACAAGTCCTAACGTCGAAAAAACTTTGTCAGAAGAGGAACACGCACAAGGTTTGACTCTTATTCGCTCATTTTGGGTTTTTTTGAGATTTTTTTAAATTTTTGTCATGGTACATTTACAAAATAACCTTTAAATGCATTTGATTGGAATTTCTGTTGGAACTCTTAAAATGAACATCTGGCTTTTGACTTCTTTGACTCTTGCTCCTCCTAGTGGTTGTTACTTTGTGGTGCAGATGTTGGAAAACGGTATGGTCCCAGTTCTATACTGTGGGACTTGGGGGTAATTAATAATCCAACTGGGCAAAATTTTAGTTCCCCCCCCCCTTTTGTAAATGGAGAAACTTATTTTGTTTTCTGGTTTTGTGTTATCCAAGTTCTTATGTTTTTCCCTTTTGGATAATATAAAGTTACTTGGTTCTAAACATACTTTCCTGTGATTGTGTGCGCCCCATTGTCCAGTTAGAGGAAACGCCACCCGTCCTGCATGCACAGAAATCAAAAGCTGAAAATATTTTATACTGGAACAGATAGATTTTTATTTTCTTCTCGTGTTTGTGTGTATATGTGTTTTTATTCTTGAAGAGATAAATCTGACAAAATTTGCTGAGTAGTGATATCCTGATGTGCTTACTTATGTTTTTATCAAATTTTTTAAAAGTGTAACTTTAATGCATGTCCTGTGGAAGGAAAATGATTAATTTTCCTTCCAATTTCAATGTTTTGTTTAAGTTTCAACTTAAACAAAACAGCAACTCTGTTTTTCAGTCGTATTATTTTTGTCTGCTTTACTTGTTTTTGTTTAAGTTGAAACTTTACCTGTTCTCCTTTTTAGTTTTCAGTTAGTAAAATAACCTACACACGACTGGATGAGAATTTCAAATAACAATGACTTATTTTTTTTCTAACTATTTTTTTTTTTTTTTTACAGCAACTGCAGTTTCTTCCACACTGCAGGAGATCAGAGAGCAGCAGGAGGAGGCTGCTGGATCTGTAAGCTCTTCCGTTGCTCCCAAAACCCAGGGAGAGAATGGCATCCTCACCATGTCCCCTGAATCCTCGCTCCTCTCACCTTCTCCAGATGCTGAGAGTGGGAGTACAGTGGAGGCGGGTGGGGAAGATCAGTGTCTTGATCTATCCTCAGATGGCAAGTACGAACTCTAGCGACACTACATAAGGCTGTGCTATGTTTTCATCATTATGATTTACAACTGTTTTTTTTTTTATTTTTTATTTTTTCTTATTTTAACCTCTTTTTTTCCTCCCAGACGAGTGGACAGCACTGTAAATAATTCTGCAGCTCAGGGTGTTAAAAGTAATGACACAAACTCATTTGAACCCACTACCACTGGTAAGCATTTTCTCCAACAGCATTGATCTTTGTCTTTTAGAGTGCTGGGCACATTTAATGGGAATCGGATAAAGATGTTAAGCTGTAAAATTTACTTATTTATTTTTTGGCGTAGCACCATCATAACCTTCAGAGAATCCAACTTTTAATTACAGTTATTTAGCATAGGTAAAACTGTTTGTATATAAAACAAATTTACTATGGCGAAGTTCTTGGTACTCTTAATGATTCCTTTGTCAATGAATGTGCCTGATGCATTTTTACTTTTACCTTTTGACTAACTCAGCAATTTATTTTTTTTACTGACTTTTTCAGTGGTAGTTTGGGTATAATGGCTACAAAGACATTTCTTAACGTAAGATTTTTTTTTTTGTCTGAGTACACACTTAAAGGCCATATTTCTTTCAGTGTGAAATTATGCTTCAGCAGTGAAAGATGTACAATTTTAGCCTCTTGTCCTTTTTTTTTAAATAAAAATACATTCATTTTTCGTAACAGATGTTTTATTATTTTTTTTCTCCTGCAGATAACGTTGCAGTTCAAGTTGAAGATGTTCACCCACAGCCCATCTGCAAAGAGCCGAAAGCTGAGGGCAATGAGAGCGGCCCACTTCCTTCTGTAAAAAAGGATGCAGAAGTTCAGGCGTCCAGTGACGCAAATCCAGAACCCCCTCGAGAGCTGCCCGATGGGTCGGTGAGTTCAGTGACCACCAGCACGCAGTGTCCCGCTGGAGAAGATGCTCCGGCGAAAACGGATTCCACGGGACTCTCTGGGCCTCCTCAGCAACATGTGGACAAAGTCTCTTTATCGACTGCTCCAGTCACCTTATTGCCAGCAGAGAAAAAAGATATGTCCACTTCAACAGAAGAGCTGGAACCGTCTGAGCCCTCCGAAGGCGCATCGCTCCACACTTCCTCAACCTCCCTGTGCGACGAAAAAAAGCCGAGCGTGCCAGCCCCAATGAAAGCATCGTTTATGCATGCAGCAGACCCTGAGCTAAAGCCGAAGCCTTCGAATGAGCTGACGAGAGATTACATCCCTAAAGTCGGGATGACGACCTACACGATCGTGCCTCAAAAATCTCTTGAGAGAAACAGATACTTTGAAGTTGCACTGACACTGGAAGCGCCTCGAGAATCTCCAGGAGAAGAACTTGATTCTGTTTCTCCTGGTTTGAAAGGGGACCAGGGACAGACTGTAGTTTTAAGAGAGAAAACTGAACTAAACTCTAACTTACCCAGGGATGACTCACTGTCTAGCACAATTAATACCACTACTACTTTTAGTACTACTACACTGCAAAACACTGTAAATGGAAGCACACCTGAACCTCCTCCTCCTCCTCCTCCTCCTCCTCCTCCCCCCTCACCACCTGTGACTGTCCAGATCACAGACAAGATCTCCTCTGCTAATGAAGCTTCCCAAGCAGGTTCGCCGACGGAGGTCAAGGACGTGAAAATTCCACCCGCAACCAAACCTAAGCCTGCTTCTTTCCGCTTGGCACAGCACAAAAAAACACCTGGATTTTATGTAACTTCAGCTGCTGAGAAAAGTCTTGGTGCCACTCCTGCCTCTGGCCTCAAGGAAACTCGAGGGAGTCCAGATAGAGCTGGCCTGCCCTCTCCACCTCCACCGCCTCTTGCTCCTCCTTCACCTCCTGTACAGTGTCAAGAGGAGACGGCAGAGGCCGCTGGAGTTCAGCTTAGTCCGAAGCAGGAAGACAAGAATGTGGCCTCTGTGCGAGTGACGAGGCAAAGCAGTCTGCCGTCAAGAGAGCTGGGTGCTAGGTTAAGCTTGGAAAAATTGAGGAGCTTTGCAGCTCCTAGACCGTTTGCTCCTTCAACGCCGTCCCGCTTCGCCCAGGCTGTGTCCTCTGCTGTGAAAAGAAGCCAGTCTCTGTCCCACGGCCCAAAATCACCTCCTTCCCAGGTTTCGCCCCCTGTTTCTCCAATTACAAGTCCCTCATCAGTCATCCAGTCAAAGGGTTTATCTGAACTCAAGGTTGGTCCTGAAGCAGAGGGTTGAAATATAGTACCTTTCAAAAGTATTCACACCCCTTTAACTTTATATTTTGTCACTTTTGCACCACAAACTTCAGGGCTTTTTTTTATTATTATTTTCAAAGAAATCCATAAGACATGTAAAGGGTAGCCAGCAAAACATGTGGGAAAAAGATCCGTTGGTAAAATTAAACTAAAATGTAACTTTTTATTTTCTTGCCTGTTATAGACGCAAAATGCTTTGTGGTAGAAACTAAGACTTCACATCCTCCTGAACACTCGGTCTCTATAATAAAACATGGTGGTGGCCAGAATTAAGAATCAAGACTTAAAAATTCCTGTCCTGATGTTCTCCATCCAATCAGACTCAATTTAAGCTGCTCTGCGAGGAAGACGTGGTGGAAAATATCAATCTCTAGTTGTACAAAGCTTATGGTTCAAATGGGACAAATGTTGTGACAGTCAGGGGGATGTGAATACTTTTACAAGTTGCCATAGAGATAACTATAGGGGTTCTCTGCACTCATGATAAATTACTGATTCTGGTTCTCTTTTGAAAAGAGTTTGATAAACTGTGATCCTTCTGTCCATTTTTTTCCCCCATTTCAGATTTACTGGAGGGTTTCTACTTTTTTTTTCATATTTTATGATTTCTACATATAGTAAATATGTTTTATTTGACCCCGTGACTTTAAGCAGCCTTCCGTTTAACATAAACTCCCTCTTCTCTCCATCCAGCAGGGTGAGGAGGTTACTCAGATGGCAAAAGAGACTGGACTGTAGCTGTGCTGTAATTTCTACAGAATTTTTTATTTTATTTTATTTTTTTCACCGTAAGTAAAATCCACCTCCAGACAATATAATATTATCCATTTCCACAATGTGTGCTCAATACTCTTCTTTTAGGAGCGGCTAACCTTGTTTTCATTTTTCTCTAGAAGTCTTCATCCTGTGGTATGAGCGAAGAAGCGATTTTCTTTTCAAACATGTTTCCATGGTCTTCGCCAGCCTTCATAAACCTTTGGATTTTAATGATTGTTTTTGTTATATCATTCTTTTTATTTTAGACTATTTTTGGCTTCTTTTATGCGACAACATTTATGCATTTAATGCAAAGAGTTGTGATCAGTGATGTTAAATAATCCTATAAATTATTAGTGATTCCCAGAGCAATAATATTGGATTTATTAAGGAAATGTATGATCTAAATAATATGGGATGTGTAAGACGGATCAAGTCTCGCTTTCAGTAAATGTTTCCATATTTAAGTTTTAGTTTCCATTCCAGTGGATTCAGGAGAGCACTGCCATGTACATTTGTACTTGTTCTTGTTTGGTGAGTGTTGCTATGATTAAAGCTTTTACCAAGCCACTTGTCTGTATTGTCTCCCTGCACAAGCTCCTGAAATTGGATCCTTCAGAATAAAAGCGGTCGTTCACAACAGGTAAAACTGGATCCTTGTGTGTGTGTGTGTGTGAGCCAAGAGCGTGTTGCTGTAGGGTGAACCCAGTCTGTCAGTTCTCACTGCAACAACAATAAGAAGCATGAGTCTTGAACTGAAACCTCAGTTAAAGATGCATAAAGGTAAAGGATTTAAACAATTTTTGCTAATGTTTATTAGCTTATTCTTGGTGAAAAGCTTTGCTGGTGACTTTAAAGAAATGATTTAACTTTAGCTGTCAAGGTCAAATTTATTTATAGCTATAGCATGTTTCCTGCTGCACAATGTGCTTTACAAGGAAGAACAACCAAAACATTAACGGGCATAAAAGAATCAAAAACCAAACATAAGATGGAGAAAACTTCTAAAGATGGTTAAAATAAGACTGTTGGTATGATTAAAAACAAACCATTTAGCTCAACGTATGCTAAAAGCCGGTTTAAAGGGGATTGAAAGTGCTCCAGAGTTTGTCCTAACTTAATATTAAGGGGCAGGTTATTCCATAGTCTGGAGCCTTCGTCTCCACCAGATGCGAGTTAAGACTGAGGACTACAAAGCAATATTGGTGCAGTAGACCTCATGGCTTTAATTGGGGCATGAATAGAGAGTAGCTCAGACAAGTAGGAGGGAGCGAGACCATGCAATGATTTCAAAATGGAAGGTAAAATTCTAAATTGCATTCTGAAACTGACAGGGAGCCAGTGAGGAGAAGTCAACTCTGAGCGTATTTTGCTTTCTACCAGTCAGCAGACGAGCAGTAGCAATTTGGACTAACTAGAGATGATGAATGGAGGTCTTGTCCAGGTCAAAATACAAGGAGTTGCAGTAGTTCAACCTGCAGAAGACAGATTAGCCAGAATATATGACTTTACCTTGGCCAACTGTCTGAGATTAAATAACCTAGATTGGACCACTTTTAACATTCTTTGAAAAAAGAAAAAAAAAAAAAGGACTGTAGGCTCATGGGAATGTTCATAACAAAAGTAGATTGAATGTGCCAGTTTTTGTAACCCACAATAGTTTTAAAAACAAATTCTGTTTGGACAAAATTGTTTTGAATCAATTTGAGAAACTTCAAAATGTCAAACAAAACTAAATATTTTGTATGATGTAAAACAGACCTATATATTGACAATGCAACCATTTTTTTATTTTTTTTGCAAAACACAATGAAGTTGAAAGAGTCCTAACAGTGCAGCCACAAAGTTGGATGTAATTTTTGTGTGGACTTTAAACTGCAAACGAAATCTCTTACGATGCAATTTAATTTTCGGAGGCAGATTCAATACTGTCATTATCAGACTGTGAGGCTGTTACATGGTCTCCAGTTTTCAACTTTCATCAGGTGCTAATATTTATTTTTTCTTTTAATATCTTTTTTTATTTGCATCCTACCCAGCCACAAATGCAACCTGATTGTTTAAATGACATAGCTTTTTTTTATTGTCAGTATATTGAAAGGAAACAGCTGAAACTACTATTTTTGCAATTAAGACATTAATCAGTTTCTTTAGCGTTTAGGCCACAGCTATTAAGAGCCAGAGCTGAGAGTCTAATTAGCCACGTGTGGGAGACCTCTTACATGTAAAGTATTCAAAGGCAGCCTTTGTTGCACAGATAATTCCAATAAAGTGTCTTCTTTCTTTTTAGAAACAGTTGTTTGTACCCTTTCATGCTTTGATTTGCTGCATAGCTTTCAGCTTGCTGTTTATTAAAGCCCTGTTGTAGGTTATGCGTTGTTTAATGTAAAAAAAAAAAAAAAAAAAAGTTATTGCTTTAACTCTTTGCTGGCTCTTGGTCTGAATCTCCCTTTGTCAGGGTCTGTTACACATTACCTTTCAGGACGATGTTATCGTCCTAACCATCCCCCACGTGGAGCCTGTCACTGAGTGACACAGCCCGCAGTGCAACCAGTCTGCTGGATGAGCTACTCTTTACAACCGCAGGCCCTTTGCAGTGGAGTAATTCTAAAGTGTGTACCCTGTCCAAAGTCCATAAGAACAGTTAGTTTTATAGCCTCCCTGGACTCATTGCCAACCCAATTGTTTGAAAGGTCTTTGTGTGCACATATGTCCTGACATTTAGTTTGAAAATTTATCTCAATGTAAAATAATCAGGAATTAAAAAAAAAAAAAAAAAAAAAAAACTCTGATTATTAATCAACTTAATACAAATAAGGCTGTTTTGACGATGATTGCGTCAAAAATATCTTTATTGTGGTGGATCATGTTTGGGTAGGAGGGATCGTTTTGCCCCACTGGGCCAGCCCTGTGGGCAGCAGATGAGCCAGAGAAACTTGTGTGTTACTGTGTGCGTGTGTGCGTGTGTGCTGCTGAGCTGTAAGCAGAAGAGCCCCGCCAGGCAGCCTGCTGAAACTGGGCACAGTCTCCCGTCCAACAGCTCGTCTCTCCTGTTTCCTTCAGATGATGCCTTGGATTTAGCCAACCCACACAAGTGCTATGAATAAGACACTGGACAAAATACACACTTCTGGAGGACTCGGACAGAAAGCAGAGAATTTTCACAGTGGCAAGGGTAATGAGAGAGTCTTCCCCAGGCCAGCAATCATCCCACTGGAAGGTCCTTCACTCACTCCAAATGCTCAGAGGACTAGGACCAAGTTTTGCAAGGGGAACAGGTATAGCTCACTTTTGCTTACATAAACTGAATGGTACAGGTCTGCTTGCAACAATATACATTATGAAAAATTCATCTACCTAAAAGAAGAACTTTGTGCAACATATTTTACAATGCTTCCAGCCCTGCATTTAAATAGCACAGTGTTTGCATATGTACGAGCCAGAAAAAAGAGCTGCAGTGTTGCTTAGCAATACACTAAAGACCAGTTGATTGAGTTTTTAAGTTGAGGTTAACCATTCATTCAAGTCACTAACAAACTTGTTTCCAAATATAATAATGAATTATTTTGAGAGTTAAAAGAAAACTTTATTTACAGTACTTTCTTTACAACATGCATTGCTCACCTCTTCCAAATGTTGAAGCACCGAAAATGCAATACAGTGAAGGAATCAGGGGCTGTTTCTCTCTACTCTTATCTAAAGCTTGTCGGTGAATGTGGTAAGTGAGTCAACAGGTAGCTAAATGCAGGAGGAGTTAGTGCAAAGAGAGGCCCGTTTATCAAGTCCTACATACCCATTGTCTGCAAGATCAGCAGCAGAATCAGTACAAGGGCCCTGCGTGCGCTGACGTGCAGGCAAAAAGTGTAATAACAACCTCCCACCCCCGCCCCACTTCTTCAAGGGTATAGATGCTGTTTTTAAGATAATTTCCCTCTCAATTGTGGTTGGGTTTGTAGCCTGTAATGATTGTATTCATTTCTGTATTTGACATCAATAAATAGATTTAAAAAGCCAAACAAAATAAAAGAAAAAAAAAGAAGAAAGATGTTGAAAAGAACAGATGAAAGTTGCCAGAGAGTGATGATGTCAAGTCTGGAACAGGATGTCAAACTTCACTGCCATACCATTGTCGGCAGACTGGAAAAAAATAAAATAATAAATAAAAAATAAAAAGTGTATCTGTGAAGGAATGTCATCTCATATGATGAAGACTTCATTGGCTGTTTTTCAAGTGAGGGTGAGGAAATCGAGATAGATGTTGCCAGTGAGGTAGTAGCATTGACATGTTTTGGAAAAAAATACCATATTACTTTGAAACTACCCAAGGACAAGGCTCTCCAGAGACTGATTAGGTAAGACTTGTGAAAGTTGGAGTGATCCAAACGTAAAATATTTATAGGCATTTATTATTTTTCATTTCGTCTATAGTGAGATGTTTTGTGCTCAAACGTTTTATCAACTTAAAGCCCAGCGAGATAGTTGTGCATTATTCTCATACAAACCAAACTGAACAGCAAGTGAAGAGACTGATTTGTTTTCAGGTAGTGTCTTAAACAGGTGACACTGTTTTTAGTGGGGAATTAGAGTTCATTCTTTTTTAATTTGAATCCAGGCCTCTTTTCGCACACAGCTCCTTTGCGTGAGTGTGGGTGCTCTCTCTATCCTTTGACGCATCAATACCCAGCTACTTGTTTTTATCAAGAAAACAGCTCATGTCTGTTCAACAACAGTAATGATGGTAGCTACACTGACTTTTAGTTTTCGAAAAGGGGTTTTAACATACACATATGCTGTGTATATGTTTTATTCTTAAACATTTATAGGTGTTATGGCTCTAAAATCTGTTTGCCTTTCAGAACTGACCTGCCTGAATTTGTTTCATTTATAATCACTTTCACTTATATTACTTGTGTCTGTGTTGATGATTCTCTAGGAATGTTAGAGAGGGGGAGGACTCTTCATCTTCCTCTGTTCCAAACCCCTTTCCTGAACTTCTACCTCCAACTGTTTCCGGCTCCATCTCTAAATATTTATTGCCTTGGACAAAACCTAGTGCAACTCAGGTGAGTCTTCCATTTACTGTAGAAAAGCATTTGACAACAACACTTGTGTTGGTAAAAACAGCACAGCTGTTGTTTTCTGACTATCCTCAATTGGCGGACATTCAGGAAAGTTGCATGATGCGCGACTAGACTGTGTTTGACTATTGATTTTTTGTTTGAATTCATGACACGTGGATGGTTGAACAGGTTTTACAAGTATGGAAATTAAGGGTGCTGAAGAGATAAATGCTGTGTCAGGATGAGCAGACAATCTGCGTAGATGGTTTACTTTGGGAAAGGGAGTTTTTTTTTTTTTTTCTTTTTTTTCTACATTCAGGGCCCACCATACAATATGAAAAATAAATTAAGGTGTTATGTTGACTGTAGATGTTATATTTTAAGCTTAAAACCTTTATGGTCCACCCTGTGAAAATCTGGCCAAGTGTCCACACCACTGTTGTTTGTTTTAGCACAAGGTGTGGGATTCTCTTGCTCTCGAGGCTGGATTGTATGCTAATGTTTGACAAGCACTTGTTGCTGTGTAAGTCTATGTATTCATTTTGATGAAGATGAAAGAGTAGGAAATGAGCATAGCACCTGACATTTATTCAATATTAAGAAGAAAGCCTTTTTTGTAATAAGACCTTGGACGCATTCTTTTACACAAAATGTCTTGTGCAACTCTTAGATATTTGGTGGTAGTCAGCCCATTTGCAACCACTTTGAAAATGAGTATCAGTGTGCTTTTTCTTCACTAGTGGAGTATTGTGCAGTGAGTATGCATAAATTTCTGTTTAGTGGAGAGCATTCCTTATAATTTTTACTTGCTCGTTCAGACTTATCTCATGTTCTCTAACACTAATTCTTGGCTCTTGGATAATTCTTCTGATTATTTCTTTTACTCCTCTGTTAGAATTTCTGCAAAAATCCAGCCTGGTTGTGGCTGCATTATGCTCATACTTTGCTTAGAGTGATGTCTTATTGATGGGATACATTTTATAGACCATTGGTGGCATCTATTTTAATTTGCCTTGAGAGGGAAGTAACTCAGCTTTTGCAAGGGACGTTTTTTTTTTTTTTTTTTTTTTTTTATGTGAGCCCTGACTACCTGGTCAGTTTAATAAAAAATAATCTCCAAACTCTGAATCTTCATGGTTATATCTTTTATGTCTATTCTGAGTCAGCCATCCCTTGACTGTTTTTAGCTCAGAAAACTATATGCAAACATTGACCTGTTATTTATTTTTATTTATTTATTTATTTTTTTGACCGTAATTATGTGCAAAGACTTGGTCTGTTTATTTTTTCAGCCAGCTTGAGACGTCACCTGACATCTTCCTTTAGACATCTTGTTACTTCTTTTTTTACATTTTCATTCAAACAAAAATGCATAGAGAGTCATTGTTTGACCTAAAATACACACTTTAACAACATTATCTCTATTCTTACTATTCCAAGGACTAAGTGCCTTGTATCTTCAGTCTCATTATGTGGCACACTGCAAGTAAGAGAGCCTCAGCTGGATACACTTGTAACTTCATTAAAAGCCAGCCTCAAAGATTATAAAAGTACAGTTATCTAAGTTCTTAAGATACTGAGCACTGTTATTCACACATTGGAGGTATTACATCTCATACTCACATGCTCATGACCTCATTGTTTTGGCAGTGGATTACTCTGCAACAACTTGGACAGATATTGTACAGGAAATCCAAAACTTGAAACAAATATTTGGAAGACATTCAGGATTTTGGAAAGCTAACAATTATGAGTCTGTTTCAGAAGTGCATGGGTTTCAGACTCAAGGTTTCTTTCCTATACATTTTCCAGTGTGGCTGAATTGGTTTGGTTTGGAAGCCACAAAATATTTCCTGGATGTGGGTCCCAATACTATAAGCTTGAAAGTATATTTTTTTTGTGGTGTGTATGTGCTGTGTGCATTTGTGTGTGGATTTGTAGCAGCAGGGGGGCAGCTAAAAGCAATGACTCATCGGAAAGCCTGAAATTCCAAAGTTTCACAATTAACAGCAGCTATAAGTGATATTAGAGTTTGGTGCTCATGTTAAGCGTAGAAGGAGAACACTATCAGAAGGTTTACTCAGTACTTGAGTTATAACATGTACAGTTCAGGTCAAAAGGTTACTGTCCCTGTTCAAGGTGTATTACAGATGCAGTATTAAGTATTTTTCAGGCACAAAGTACCATCTTATAGCACAGTCGCGTAACTATCACATTCAGTTGTTATGAAAATGATGCATATATCAAACATAACTTAAAAGAAATTTAACCTCACAATTTGATACCTTGAAATTGGGCCTCTGTCACTTTAAGAAGTTCATACTCTATCTGACACTCTTACCTCAGCATATCATCACAAGAATGCATTTCCATTACGATGAGTGTTGGACTGAGAAGTAATTTGTGTGATAAGCTCAGCAGATGCACAGTTCTTCCCGGAGTTTGGTAGTTACTGCTGCTGCTAGTCTGAGGGAGCTGAGGAGGTAGCGCATGTGGGAAGGGAACTCTGTGGGGGGGAAGCTCGGACTGCAGCCCCAAGAAGGAGCTTAATGGAAATAGGTGGCGCCTTTTTAGACAACCCCAAATGGGTGCCATTAGAGATTCAAGGAGTTCTCAAATGTCCATGAAAGAATCAACATTTCAGGTAACATATCATGAGAGAATACCATTATAAAATAACATGCAGCTTAAAATCAATTTCACATAATACACTCCCTGATAGGTATTTTTCTCGAACCTACATAAAAAGACCACAGACAACGTATATGAATTTCATAGACAAAGCTTTTGCAAAAGGAGAACCTTCCATCAGCCGTTCACAGAAAGTTCTGAATCCTTCCACGCGAGCTCCTTCTTTTATTGTCAAAGAAACACAGTCACAGGGGGCAGTCAGGAAAACAACAGAGGTCGTAAANTGCCATTTATGACATTTATGAGTGTTTGTAGATTTATGATCTCAACTGTACATGATTAACACAAGTGTGTAATCAAACTACTATTTGTTTCTTTTAAGTAAATGATTGTAATATTTGTTATTTGACTAATCAAAGGCTCCAATTAATACAGAGTAAAGCTCAACTTGTCAGTGAGGTTGAATAGAACCATCCAATTGACCTTTTTTTCTGAAACAATGACCTGTTTCTTCATAAGGAAGTCCTCAAATTATTCCTTGTGTATTTTGCTGATGAGGCCTGCCCATCATGGGCTTGGCAGCCTCTCACTTATTCTTCTCAGAATCATTCTTTGGAGGGACAAAAGGACTGTGTTTGTGTGAACAGCTGTTTTTATGTCACAAGTCATGTGGTGCAGGGTTGTGACCTCCTTTCAGGAGCTCTCAAGAAACCCATGACATCATTGTTCCAAATGTGCCGCGCTCTGCCCCTCACCCACCATCTGATCCTTTCTGCAGTGGAAAGTTGCCAACTGGTCCTCCCAGAGCATCTTTGTGGGTTGTAGTTTCAGTTATAATTATCTCAACCCAAATAAAAATCAACCAAATGCAAGGTTTAGAATTTATTCATGCACGACGCATGGAATAAATGAGAGAAAAACGATTAGTTGAAATCGACATTAGATAAAATACTGTAGTATAAAATACAGCAAAACCTTCTTAACAAAAGCAATGTTTTAACATAGATTAAAACTGTAATGGTAAGAGCAGGGAGGACATAGAGAGAGGATTTTGGTACAATAGTTGGGCCTTGTTTGACTTCAGAGCTTTTTTTAAAAGTCACATGAGGAAAACATATAAT
Organism: Poecilia formosa; assembly: GCF_000485575.1. NCBI lineage: Eukaryota > Metazoa > Chordata > Actinopteri > Cyprinodontiformes > Poeciliidae > Poecilia > Poecilia formosa. The sequence continues at coordinate 3,927,285 of NW_006799955.1, forward strand.
TGTTCGAAAATTGCAGATTATTACAATAACTACATAAGTTATGATTGACAAAAATATTCCAACTTTTTTCTTTTTTTCTGTTAAACTTTGTGAATATATTTTTTATAAAAGCTACCTACTTCAGCTTTAGTGTGTGTCTGGATTTTGAAAATGTGGCTTTCCTACTCAGTTTTCACTCACAGTCAGTTCTCATCTCGACCAATGATGAAACTCTCATATTACATGATGGTAAATAATGATATGTGTAGTTTGTGTTCAACATTTTGATACTGGTATAACTAAGTTATGAGAAAACAGCACATCATGATTGATCATATACCCTTAAAAAGTGAGAATATGTATTACATAGTTATGACAATATTGCATAATACTTGTGTCTTGTTAGCAAAATGACAGCATGCAGGGGAGGTGCTCAGGAACGGGAATGTTGACAGTTATAATGATGACAATAAATAATAAGTAACTTGGCTGTTAGTCCTTAAGCTTTGATACAAAAATTATTACATTTTTTTAGTTTTCATGTTATTTACTTATTTATTTATTTATTTTTTACCTGAGTTATTTCCATTGTGTGTAGTGTTTTATAGCAGTATCACCACAAAAGCAAACATTTATTCATTCATTTTCACAACTGGAACAAACTTGTTAAATAGGAAATTGTCATGATACTATAACTATGCCATATCTCTAGTACCCATAATAAGAATATGCAAAAATACAGTGCAAAAACCTTAATCCATGCCTTTTACTTCTGAACAGGCAGGTTTTCTTTTACATAGTAACTCATCTTGTTTCAGTTTGGGTATCTGGGTACAGCCTGCTGTTTTCCCTGTTTTTGTTTATGTTTTCTGGTAATTTGGCTGAGCTTTTCCTCCTGAAAACTGTGTTTTGAAATGTTGACTCACATGCTTGATAAGAGTTTGGTGAGAAGCAGACTTTTAGGTTTCTTCACTGCAGTGAGAAAGTGTTCAAGCTTCAAAGCACATTTTAAGTTTGGGTCTATCTCTCAACCAAAGGAGGAAAGTGAAGGGAGTCTGACTAGGTGATCTGCTGTTACTCATGGCTATTTAACTTTTAAAAAAATATTTAAATCTAACCTTGAGGGTGGAAAGTCACACATCGTATGTTATGCTGTGTGGTTATTGGATTTAAAACCCCCCATAAACCCTTAAAATGCACAACTCATATGGAGAATTTAAAGTCCTTAGATTTTTCAATAATCTTTGTTCCTCTTATTTTTCTACCAAGTTCAAAAGTCGAGCTCTGGTCTACTTTTTGGGGGTATGTTTTGAATGCCAACTCTGGTTATGTACTGGAACAACTTTGGTGGAACAACACCAAGAATCTTCTCTTTAGTTATTAATAATCAGACACAACGTCCCCTACAATAAATGTTTAGTAAAAACACAAACATTGTAATTTCTCCCTCCTAACTTTAAGATATCTTCCGAAAACATCTGCCGTCACATTGGTCACAGAAATCGATTTGCTTAACAAGCTGTGCAATAAGTTTAATCTTATTGTTTAGCTTCAAATAAGATGAATACATGTACGGATATATACAATGCCTATAAAAGCTATTCACTCCCTTGGATGTGCTATGCTCTATTATTTTTACAAATCAATCATGAGCAACAAAAACATCAAAGTGAAAACGGATTGCAGTGCCTAGATGTGCGCGCCTGATTCAGACCTATGATATCAGGCATAGGTGCATCTGCTAAATACGGATTTGAAGGGGGTGAACATATATACAAACACTTATTTTACCTTAAATGTTTAATTGTCTTTATTTTATAGGCAATTCACTTTGACATTAAATAGCTTTTTTGTGAATTCTTTTGTCAAAAGGCCAGCTTTTGTTGATTGATTTGTAAAATGAATAACGAGGGTAAAACATCCAAGTTGGTGAATACCTTTTATGGACAATGTGTGTGTAGGCTGTTATTCTACTGTCAGCAGTCCATGTTTTGGGGCCTGTATGATCTCAGCAGCTGAGATACCAATGTCACATCACTGTGGTCGTTAGGTTCTAGCAGTATCTGTCCACAGCAAAGAGGACATTTGCTTCCAGGCTGTCTGCACAATATCTGCTCTTCTCTGAGAAAACACAATCAAACCGTAACTCTGCACCTTGACTTGTTCATAATAACATCTAGATTTTCATGTAGCTCATAGATCTACTACTGGGTTTCAGATTATTGTGTTGTGAACCAGTACCAGACAGACTGGCATGCTTGACTTCACAGCAGACTCTAGAATATGTTGGCTTACAGAGACATTTACGGTCAGGCCCGACCCAAAGTGTTTGTGAACTTCACACCTGCTTAGAAAACATGAATTAACACAGAAAATGTTGGAAAAATGCTTATAATATGGAAGAAACTTAGAGTTAATAAAGTCATTTTAAAAGAGTTATAACCTAAAGCCAATTTTATTTCTGTTGAAACCTAAAACATGCTTGAATGTTGACGGTTCAACATGTTAATTTTGATGTTTTACAAAGGAAATCTTAAAATTATGACATTGTATAGTGATTTTTTTTTTTTTTTTTGCTTGATCTGAAATGGATGAAACAGCAAATCTGGATGTGAAATTAGTGATTAAATTAAAGTGTTATTTACTCATAAGTAAGATAAATTGATAGTTACACCGTCACTTAAATTAATTTCTACAAAAGGCATGTTAGTGGTATCTCAGTGGCTGTAGACTGGCATCCAAATGAAATTCTGCTTAGGTTTTTAACTCAGTGAAAGCAAAAGAAAAGTAAATTGCTTCGCTGCAAGTCTCAAATAATTTGGGTAATGAATCCGTTTGTCCTGTATTACTCCTAATACATACCTGATATTAACAGCGTCTACTTAAATTTCAACAACAAATGCAACCAAAGCAACTGTGAAATGCATTGATGTCTAAAAACTCAAAGTAGTAACTCAAACATGCAGGATGCCCCCCACATCATGATAAAACTATCAATGTCCTCATAGTAAGTTTCACTGGTTAAAATGTTTCATGCTAACCCCTTTGTATGTACATCACACCTCTGGTTACTATTTTGCTGCTACAGCAGCAGTGAGGAGGGTCTTGACTGAAGCGCCAACGGTCAAGGACAATGTGTCTGGAGGTAATTTTGTTATGGGAGCTGTGGAGACTCTGTTATCGCTCCGGCTCCATTAATTCCAATTCATTTTAGCCGTGTGATAACTAGCAGCGTCTACTTGTCTGTGCTCTCACAAATCAGTGAGCTGTGTTTCCAGATAAAGAGTGAAGTCTGCTGTGGGAGGCTTCTCTTTCCCCTGTCTGTTCTCATGAATTCAGTGTGAGCACAATTGTGTTCCTTATACTCCTCTGTGAAGGCAGTCCATATTGGCGATCATAAATGAAATAGGGAAATATGTTAGATCGTTATTTTCCTCTCACGGTGGAATCGGGAGGGTTTATATCAGCTTTATGTTTGCACGACAGCTGAGGTGTTTCTTACTGAGTGAGGCAAAACTATTTGCAGCCAGATATCATTCCCAGCCATGTCTGGCTGCAAATATTTTGTACAATGTTCCCTTAATCCCTTCATATTTTTCCACAGTTTGTTATGTTCCGTAAGCAAAAGTCAATGTATTTTATTGAGATTTGTTTTTCACTGGAAGAAGGGAAATGTTTAACAATGCTTTATTACAAAGGAAAATGTGGCAATGTGGAACACTATTGTATAAAATACAGACACCAATATATAAAATTCTGTGCATACACTGACACTATATCCATTGTGAAGCTGGCTGGTGGCAGTTTCATTCCATGGGGACAGCAGGGACAGGGAAGATAAATTAAAGAAAAACGAGCTGATGGAAAGATTTATGGAGCTACGTATGAGAGAAAAACTGTAAGAAAACCTGTAGATGCTGCAAGACTTTAGACTGTGGACGAGGTTCACCTCCCAGCAGGACAACACCCTGAAACAATTACAATTGCCACCAGAACCACAACATAATCAAAACATTAATTTGTTGGAATAGTTCAGTCAAACCTGAGAACTAAATTTGACTGAGAATCCAGGATACTTGAAAACTGATGCTCACATCAAATCCTGAAATCCAGCCATTTTTCATGATAAGAATAAAAAAAAAAATCAGCCTCTAAATATGAGCAAAGCTGGTTGAGACACGCCCCGCACTCTGCTAAAATGTGTTTCTACAAACCCTTGACAAAAAAAAACAGTGAAGGACAAATCCAGGTCCATATTTTTCAGATTTTCTATTAACCTGTAAAACATAGACTGTTTTCTTTTTCACTTGACTGTTTTGTGTGTGGTGTCCTTCAATATAAAAGAATAATATTTCTGTTTGTTGTTGCAACATGACAAAAACTGAACACATTCAAGGGATATGCATATTTTTATAAGCAAGTGCAGGTATCCATAGTGTTAATGAAGAGGATTTTCTTTTTAATACTTGTGTATTGTGGATTACAGATTGTAATAGTCTAAAAATAGCTGTGTGGTGTCTGGAGATATAGCCAGCTGAACCCTCTCATATAAGTGAACTCTTTAGCACATTTCTGTTTTCCTTTTGTTTATTCATCATCTATTGTTTCTTTTGAAACAATCACCACTGTCCCTCTAGCCCTGCACTCTTTATATCAAATCTGATTGTCATGACAAGATCTTTTTTTTTCTTTTTTTTTTCCATTATCTTGTTAATATGAGTTCCCTTTTTCTAAAAGGCGAGAAAAGGAAGAAAAAAAAAAGATATAACATTTTCAAGGACAAAGGAGGAGTTTGTGTTGTGGGGAGGCAGAACAGTTTAGTTTCTCACACTTGGAGGGAGCTCACTCCAAAAAGGGTTTTATAGGATCAAGTATGGTTACTATGTAGAAAACATTCAGTATAAATTTGTCATTAACACCGTCACTGCTTTAAATTATAAATTATTCTTGCCTTCAACTGTTGAATGGATGGTTCATCTCCTAGTCGGTTAGGCGTGTAAGGCAAGAAGCATGAATTTCCATGCAAGAAGAGTCACCTTGCCTGCCATCACACCTCTATGTCTACAGAAGCGGGTAAGAATCAAGCAGGGACTTCCTGTTTTCTCTGATATTGCCATAACAGTAAAGTTTTTCCCACTGTTTTCTTCTGAATTGCTGACGTCAATTTCTGTTTCAGATTTAGATTTACATTCAAAAAGTGTCACATGAAGTCCATTTTCAGAAAACTTTTATTGGCCTATCCGTGTTGTCTTCATCTCATAATTTGCTTACATTGTACTCAAAACTCAATGAGTTATTTTAGCTTCTCGGTTTTCTGTTAGTCCTTTTGAATGCAGTTTTTCCATAAAACATTTTCCGATTCCACCAGTCAGTCAGTCAGTCAGTTACACTTTCAGATGCGTCTGAAAGACTTGGAAGTCTCTGTCTTGTTAGACTGCTTCAACTGGAACATGAGCACACCTTGTGCTTTGCTTAAAGGCTCATAATTATCTTTGGGTGTTGCAACAATACTGATTTTAGGGTTCATTTAAAAATGTGTCATCTCTTCTTCCTTCCTACTTGCTTTTAAAGACTGTTGAATTTGCCTGTTTACATCAACATTTTGATGTTATATAATAAGCCTTAATGCGGAATATTATCCTAATGTTATACATGAAAACAGCTTTTATTCAGCTCTCAAAACTCATGATTTCTTCCAGCAGTCACTTTGATATGCAAAGCTGCAACTAACCTTAAAGCTTGCTCATCAGTCGTGCTTGATAACGTTTGTCGTTTTTCTTTAATTTATCTCCTGTTGCACACTGATTATGTCTTTCTAGCTATTGCTTTCCAGAAACTTGTAGCAGAGAGGGCAGGCTTGCCATAAGCAGCTGGTTGTACAACTTGTTTGTAGCGGTTAGAAGCAGCACCTGGTCTGGAAGCCCTGCAGGAATCTGAAACCATCAGTTTTTCCAGTGTTATGACATGACTGGGGAGAAGTGGGAGGATAATTCAGATGGTTGTCTTAGTCCAGGCAGGAGGCCAGCTCCTCACCCTCTCACCGCTCAGTGACAGAGCCACAGATGTGGGAGTGCGCTTCAAGGTTCAACCCTAGGAGGCTAATTGGCAAAATGGCACACGCTGTACTGCCCTTGAGATAAGAAGGTCTAATAGAGGAGTTTGTGTTCAATGAGACTATATTTAGTGCTGTATGGTAAGTTTCTGGATATACTCCGACTTGTCTGGCTGTCTTTACGGCACGTAATGTACCGATGCCTTGCCCCAAGTTTCACCCATCACCTTGGCAAGACACTTTTTCAGATCAGCACTTTAGACAAACTTATTTTATTTCACAATTTTTCTGGGCCTCTATTGTTTTTTTTTTTTACTGATTGTATTGTGATATAATTTGGTCATGAAATCAGTGGATTACTAAGACTATTAACTTGTTTACAAGTTTACAATGTAATTCAAAGCAAGTAAAGTTGGATGTACCTCAATGTTGGACTTCAACAGTTTGATCAAGTTAAGAAAACATTGGGAAAGTGGGCAAAAGAAAAGATCTTTACTCCAATGTAAGTCATGAATACGACAACACATTTTAGTTAGGTTTGCGATAGAATTAAATACATTTTATTTTGCTACTCTGTAATCTCATTAAAAATTCACCAACATTTTTCAATATACAGTTTGTTGTATACATATTCAAACATCCAAAGCAGTATTTATTTTCTGCCCAGGAACTTTCTTTGGATGGAGGCATAAAAATAAATAAATCCTATATGACCTCAATCAGAAAAGCTGCAAACTGATTTATTTTTATTTTTATTTTTATTTTTTTACTGTTTTTCTTTTCAATAAAGGCCTGATTTTTGGAGTGCAAAACTAATCATTTTCCAGTCAACAAATTCCTCCACATGAGCCAAGGATCTCTGCAGCTCCTCCAGAGTTACCATAAGCCCCTTGGCTGCTTGTCTTATATATCCTCTAGCTAGCCAGTAGGTTTATTGTTGTGCCATAATCTTTTCCATTTTCATATAATAGATAAAAAAGACCTCCGAGAGACATTCAAAGCTTGGGGTATTGCTTTAAATTTCTCAGCAACTTTCTCCCTGACCTCTCTGCGGTGTTCCTTGGTCTTCTCTATGTTCTCTAGCAAACCTCCAAGGTCTTCACAGAACAGCTGGATTTGCAATGAGATTAAATTACACACAGGTAAATGGTCTACCACATGAAATGTCAATAAAATACATTGACATTTGTGATTATATTGTGACAAGGTGAAGAAGTTTAAGAGGTGTGAATGCATTTGCAATGCAGAATAATGCATACCTGTTCTTTTCAGAAATCGCGGCTTTGAAATTGAACAAAAATACACATCACAACATCATTTAATGTACACTTCATTTTATTGTTGCACATTTGTAATTCTTATTTAAAAGTTTTCTCAATATATCTCAAAAACGTTGGTATCCATGAAGACCCCTAGGTTCACAGTGCCAGTTTAGGCTGTGATATGCTGCTTCTCTTGTCTGCTCCTTATATGTCTGGACATGTGAATCTGTTGCAGTTTTTATCCACCTGTGTGATTGGTTATGAATGGAACTTTTGTTACCGCGTCGTGCAATGTTGACTATATTAACACTGAATGGTAGGGTTGTTTATTAAGTGCAGCTGTTTGCTTTACTTGGAATCTATTGCTGAACTCTAAATGAACTGATTGAAGACTTAAGGGTTTCCATAAAAAAGGTCATGTTATTGTTGGAAGCATTGCCTCCTGAGATTTTTGGACTCAGTTTGTTTGCAAATGCTCTTTCAGTTTTTGTGAGCCTTCAAGAAATATTATCACAGGTGCATGAATGTTATTTTAAAAAGATTTAAGCCATAGACTTTTATTGGGTCTATGGCTTAGACCAACGAGGCCTAAGCCATAGACCTCTGTTTCCGGAGGAGAGAGGATGCAGGTGTTTCAGTAGGGCGCCCCAATGATGCATATATCTGGAGCTGGGAAAGCACAGTGCTAACAGGGTGTTTTGTCATGCAGCTTTCTAGTTTTGCTGCAGCACAGAGGAAAACACTGAGATGGGGCAAACTCAGTGGGAACCAGCAGACACTTGCTGTGAAGTTTGATATGTGCTTTTATGTTGTGAACCAAAGGGAAAAACAACTTTGCAATTCTGTGGACTGAGTTGTAGTTTGTGGTTTTAAAGCTTGCCCAGTCACAGCATGATGCCCCACTCCGAACAGAGGGGGAGCAGATTGATTAATTCATTTTTTATTTTTTTAAAGAAGTTTCTCCATGTTATTGTCCACTCTTCGCATCCTCATATTTGCACAACATACTTTGTGTGTTGTGTTATGCTTTATGAAACAAATATCAAGCTGATGAGGCGGAGAGTGTATTACTTTCAATGTCAGATCAGTTTTAAAAACACTTCATTTAGATTACCTTGAGGCCTATTTCTTAAGTGAAGAATGATCTCAGTTGCCGCATGTTTGGAATGGTTCTTATTTTCTTTCAGGTGATAAAAGTGTTTGATGAAAACAACACCAGCAAGGCTGTAGAGGTGCCCACTGATGTCACTGCCAGGGACATATGCCAGCTGTTTGTCCTGAAGAATCACTGCATTGATGACCACAGCTGGGCTCTTATTGACCACCACATCCAGCTAGGAATAGGTAAGATATTTTTTGCCTCCTTGATTATCTGGCTGGGCATATTCCAATCTGAGAGTACCATCAGTTATAAGGAACTGACATGGTCCCTAATATATTTTGATTAATTCTTTTATTTTTATATCACTGTAGCCCCACTGTTAATTACAGTTAATTGCCAGTAATATAGAATTTAGAGACATAAAATGTTTATTTTAGTTTAATTATTTAATATGCATGTCAGTAATTGCTGTTTTTTTTAAACCAATCTACTTTGAATTGTGTTT
>NW_006799955.1:3936211-3953964 GCF_000485575.1 Poecilia formosa
TTATTATTTTGTAATTTGATGCTTCCTGTCCAAAGCACATTGTCTGACAACATAATGAGAAAAACAGAATTCTGCTAAACATCATTTCTCTTATATTCTGGGACACTGGGTGGAGATGGTAAATACAGCTGAAACCAGATGTTGCGCTGTAGGTTTCCTGTTTTAACCCAGTTAGGATTGACACAGTTATTTAGACCTTCTAAATTATGAGATACAAATTATTGTAGTTTTTTAATCACTTCCTTAACAGTCAAAACTTTATTTGCTATTAAATTGCAATTAAACGTTGTGATTTAGATCAAACATTTTGAGTATAATTCTTGAGTGTCACCTTTAGTGCACTACATTCCAACAGTAAATGCCCAGATATTGTGGGTAAAGTAACATGAGACATAAACAGAGGCTGTCTTTCAGCATCAGCTTGTGCTAAATGACACATTATGTGTCATTATTATGACACATTATGTGTCATTTAACCCAAGCCATTCTGTAAATCCAGTAGAACAAAGAGCTTTGTCTTGTCAGGAGGTGGGTGGAGCTTCACTTGGGTTGCCAGATGAGGGGCGGGGCTTCGCTTGGCGTTAAGGTGACACAAATCTGGCGGAACAATTTAGAGGTTTTTGAAACAGGTCGTTTTGCAGACAGTAGCAGAACATTTACTTATTTCCAAAAGTGTTTTATTTTTTATTTTTATTTTTTGCTCTTGGATTGTTTATAGAAAGAGACACCAAAGTGAAAGAATAGAAATATGCAAAAAGTGACTTTTGCATAATAGTGGATCTTTAAATTTATAATGTAGATTTTGGTTTGATAACACACCTGTTTCCCTGTAACTGGTCACTCACTTGTTAAAACCTTTCATTCATTGAGCTTTCATACATGTTCTCCGTCTGTGTTTTCTCCAGAAAGGACCATAGAAGATCATGAATGTGTTATGGACGTGCTATCAGGCAATGGGATGGAGACAGACAGTCGGCTGTATTTTAGAAAGAATTATGCTAAATATGAATTCTTTAAGAAACCGCTGGTGAGTTTGCCACAAAATTCTACTGCGTATAAAGTAATCAGACCAGTGGTGGTTCTTGCATGAATGGTGTCCTGGACAAGTCTATTATCTAAATCATCTAAAATCAGGCACGGGATATCGTGCAGTGAAGTCTCACACAAAGCACATAAAATAGTTTCCCATTTCCCTCCAGCAAGCAGAAAGCACACTCTCCCCATTGAGAGATAAAATCAATAGCAACTTTGTTTAAAGCCTAGTCAGGACAAGAAAGTTATATTTTTCTTTCTGGTGCTTGTTCCTCCCTGGGAAATGTCCCATATGGCCCACATCAAAATCCGCCACTGGATCACACACATCTTGCAACTGTTTAAAAGATGAATTAATGTTAAACAAATTTTGCTAAATTTTGTAGGACTTTTTCCCAGATCATATGGTTTCCATATCAACAGAAACTAATGGCATTGTGGATCACTCCGAGCTTATTGAGGTATGGAGGTTTTTGATTTTGAGAGCCAATGGTATGAAATAAAGACTGTGAATGGTCAACTATTTCCCCCACGTCTCCCAAACAGACCTTCCTCAAATCCAGCACTTGTCCTGAGATCCATGGCCACCTTCATGTCAAAGAGCAAAGCAAGAAGTCCTGGAAGAAGTTTTATTTTGTTTTACGGAGGTCAGGGCTTTATTTCTCCACCAAGGCAACTTCTAAGGTTAGTAAAACAAACATTCAACAAATAATTAAACAACGTTTTTGAGTATTTTATTGATATAATTTCAGTTTACAATTTTAGAAATATACGTCTGCTGTATTTTCAAAATAATTAATGTTGCATTATCTAGGGTTGATGCAGTTTGTCCTCAGAGGGGAGTCTAAATGCATAGAACCAATTGAAAAACTCTTTTAAAATCAGTAAAATCAGTTCATGATCAGTTCATCCTCTGCATGTGCACCAAAGGTGTTATAAAAAGGCACTGGAGCAGGTTGAGCTTGGTTTTCCTGAGCCCAGCCGCAGTGGAAACCATACTCTGTGCTGCTGACAAGTGAAGCTTATACCTGGTCTGCAGCCATGCCAGCACACCCACTTTTCAACTGCTTTGCTTTCATTTCTTACAACAGTAGGTCTTTTGTTGTTAAAGTACAGGTAGGTTTGGTATGGCGCCCGCTTTTCGTCCTGCATGTTTACAATCCATCTGGTGTCTTGGTCAAACACTTTGCTAGTCAGTCAGCACAGACATTAATGGCTGAAGCATTACTTTAAATAAGGAAGTGGGAACAGTGTGTCACATGAAAGCAGAACAATGAACGCCTTTCAGTTTTTTTTGTTTTTTTTACTCAGAGTTATCTTTGACAGTGTAGCTATTGATGCTGTCTCTATGTCTAAATGCATGCTTATCGCTTTCATTAAATATTTTGATTTCTCAGATGGAAATTCAGTTTCAAATATCATGCTCCACTACTGAGTTCTTATATTTTCTCATTTTCATGCTAATTTAATTGGCAGTACTGTCTATTTTGACATTATCGAAATATTTTAAAGAAACCATAATCTTTTTTTAGGAAAAAAAAATATCCTTTTGCTTTCTCGTATATTTTCTATTAATCATTGTCACATAAAATGAAATAACAACCATTACCTTTGGCATGTACATGTATATTGAGCAGAAATATGTCTTATCCGATAAAGATGTTTATACCTCCAGAACTTTCCAGTAATTTTAAATGTACTTTATTGGGTTTTAATGTGACAGACCAACACAAAGTAGTGTGTAATTGTTATATGGGTGGAAAATGACAAATGCTTTTTCAATTCTTTTTTAAATAACAACACAAATCTCTGTGTTTGCATTTGTCATCACCCACGTTCAGTGTGATACACCTAAATAAAATCCACAGCAACCAACTGCAACTTGTGCCTAATATGAACAATTTTGGTGTATAAGGCATGTTTCTCTAAGTCTCTGTGTAACTTTAGAGTAACAGTTTTAATGATGGGCATTTTTTTTTCTTCTTCTTTCTTTTTTTTTATATTTCCATTTAAGCTCCTAACTACAGCAGTCTTTGCTGTATTTTCACAAGAAGCTCTGTTTGATGTACAGGAACCAAGGCATCTCCAGTTCTTTGCTGATTTCGCCGACAGTGACATCTACACTGTTCTATCAGCCAAAAAAGCGCATGGAGCACCAACAGAGTTCGCTTTCTGTGTCAAGGTAGGGAGAGCTTCTTTTACTTCACGACGTTTGAACTTGTTTTGAAGAGAGAAGAGAACTATCAAAGCTTTCGGGTTTCCAACACACATTGTATTTCAATATCGTGCCTGCTTGTTACGTCTCACTGCAGGCTACAAAGTGCAGTTCGTCTCGTGATTTGAAACTGCTTTGTGCGGATGATGAGCAGACCAAGACCTGCTGGATCACAGCCATGCGCTTGTTAAAGGTTGGCTTGCTGATGAATAACTGTGGCTGATATGTAGGAAGAGGAATGCTGAGTCAGTGCTAGAATCAGATTTAGCTTTGGAAAGAGGTCAGGGGAAACTATCGAGTGATGCTGGATTAGCATTCCCGCTCTTGATAGAGGCAGCATGTGTTCATTGTCTGGATATCTGATGGATCAGTGGGTCCATCACACTCCTCCATAAATAAAATTGAGTGTAGCATAAAATATGAATTTCAGTGGATAATCTTTTTTTCTCTCGTCTTCACAACAAATAAATAAGGTTTAAAAATTAAATGCAATGCAGTGTCTGGGTTCAAATTAATCATTTTAACCTTCTTCATCTTTCAGTTTGGGATGCAACTTTACCAAAACTTCATTCAGCCTCATCAGAAGCAAAAAGTCTCATCCATGGTAAGCTGAAGTTGTAAAGTTGTCTGTAATAATGGGAGCTGAAGTTGTTTGCGTAGTGTTTCGGTGCTAGTTAGATTGTTGTAAATTTGTTTATAAAGTTCTATTCCTGAATGTCAGCCACAGTTCCATAGAGCTATAAAAATTATATGTTTACTGAGAACATTTTTGACGTCTTCCAACATTTTCTCTCTTCCGTAAAAACTATAATACTATGATTTCTTTGTGAGAGAATACTTGGCTAGAAAGAAGTAGTGGAACATTATAAAAGCAAACACGAGTGTAAAGCAGACTAATAAACTTGAACCATGAGACAAAGTTCTATGAATTGCTGCACGTTTTTTTTCTTATTGAGTGGTTTTTAATGCGGTGCTATAAACTTAATATATGTCAGTGTTCTTCTTTTAGCCTCTGTTAAAATAAATCAGTCAATGAAGCCTTAAAAACAATGTAAATACATAAAAAAAATGCAACAGTGATATAATTCTGTAGGACAAATAACTCACCTTCAGTGTTTCAATGTGGACTTCATGTCCCAGAATAGCCTCAAACTTTACTGAGGCAGCAAACAGGATCTATTTATGGGTTATGTGCATGTTCGCAAGCTGCCAGCCTTCTAAAAATACATAATTATCAGCTGCTCTCACATTTGACAGCTCATCCCTTCTTCTTCTTTTCCTGCTGTCATGGGGTCGAATGCTCCCTGGCAGACATAGCCAGGAGGATTTGCTAGAAAGATTGGAAAGTATGTGAATCAGCTCGATGCCAAGCTGGGTAATTAAATTTTATGTATAGATAACATGACATGTTTCAGCAGAATTGCTGCCATTTATAAATGACAGTTGAGCTGATGAGTATTTACGGCATGTGATGTGGGTCAGAAAGGATAAACAGCAGTAAAATAAATAAAAAAATGTTTAAGAGCACTCATTTTAATTGCAGAGCTTAGTTGGTGGAACGGCAATAAGTGTTGCAATTTGAAAGCTTTGAGGTAATCCTCATAAGAAGAATTTTCTTGACTGTGTGTGTAGTTTAGAGCCACTCACTCTATGACAGCTTAAAAGAGTAAAATGTGCCCATGTGTCATTCTTTCCAAAGCCACTCTAATCCCTTTTCAATAGGGCTTTCTGTCTGGAATTATCTAGAAATGATGAGGATGGAGTCACATTACACAGACACTAGGTGGCAGTGCAATCCCACATGGCAGCAAGTCTTTAAATCTTCCGTAACCTATAAAAGGGACTCAATTAAAAACAATCTGCATTTTATTTCCGTGATTTAGATTTTCACTTGCTTGAACTAATGTGTCTTTTATGGTTTAATTCCAGTGCCTAAAACAATATATAATTTCTTTACCATTTCAGAGAAGCATCTCTGAGAACTCGCTGGTGGCCATGGACTTTTCTGGTCAAAAGACACGAGTGATCGAGAACCCGTCTGAAGCTCTGTCCGTGGCTGTGGAGGAAGGCCTGTCATGGAGGGTGAGTCAAGGATTTCTCAGCACATGTCTCACTCTATGCAAAGAGAGACGTCAGCGTTGTTTATTTTACATTATTTTTTTTTTCTCTCATGTAAAAGGGAGTAAATGAGAGACAAACCTACAAAACAATTTATGGTTTTTACTTTTTATCCAATATATTTTATAAGTGTGGCATGCCTTTCTATGTAATGCATGAAAATGTATAACCTGGTCTAAATGGAGTTCAGTGCAACTAACTGCAGAAGTTACCTTATTAGTGAATAGAGTCTACCACTGTGTATTTTATTCTCAGTTAAAATCCAACTGTTCTCTGAAGGACTCAGACGTTTGTTAGAGAGCATAAGTGAACAAACAGCATCAGGAAGATCATGGAAGTCAGCAAAGAGGTCAGGAAAAAAGCTGTGCAAAACTAGAAAAATACGTTGTGGACAATTTAAAAGCAGGGCAGGTTATCTGAAAGTTTCCAAAATTTCAAAGAGCAATTTATAGTTTGAAAATGGAAAAAAAATAAAAAAATAAAATAAAATAAATAAATGCATGTGTAAGCCATCCAAGACATAGTTTTACATTTTAACTGAGAAGCTGAACAAGGCATTAATCTGAGAAACAACCAAGAGGCCCTAGGTTACTCTGGAGGAGCTGCAGAAATTCACAGATCAACTGTGAGAATCTGTTGTCAGGGTAACTATTAATACTAAGCCCTTCAGATCTGGGCTCCGTGAAAGAGCTGCAGGAACAAAGCAAGAGGGAGTCCAGTTTGCAGTTTGCCATCTGTCACATGGGGAAAAGCAAACATGTGAAGGAGCTCAGATACAATGAAATCAAAATTTGAATATTTGGCCTGTGTGCAAAACACTGTTGATACTGTCAATATAATCTGACTGAGCTTGACTTAATTTGCAAAATAAAAAAGGCAGAGCTTTCAAACGTGCAAAGCCGGTTGAGAAATATTAAAATCCATGCATCATTTTCTTCCTGCATCGAAATTATGTGCTGCTTTATGTGAAGAGCGGTTTGAGATTTGAGTAGTCAAAATAATTGGAAAGTGCTATAAAAGTTCAGTCCATTTACCACTTACCATTAGTCTAGCACATAAAATCTCAATAAAATAAAATGAAGTCAGTAGTTGCAATGTGACAACATGTAAAAAGACTGGAGTATGAATACGTCTGCAAGGCACTAATTGAAAGCTTCTCACAAAGCAATGAAGACGATTAAAGAGAAAACAGGTTAACCGAATATTAACATTATTATATATCATTATATATGTTATATTATGACAATCACTCATGTCTCCCTCAGAAGAAAAGCTGCCACCGTTTGAGTGGTCACGGGAGCCCCTCCTCCACACAGAGCTCAGTTCCAAACCTAGGTATGTGAGATACGTCTCTGTCTGCTTCACATATGTACACACGTAACAAAACAGCTAACTCCCAATCTTTGTGCAGCAGCAATCCACTTGGCTCAGCCGTGGTTCCATGGGAAGCTGTCTCGGGAAGAAGCTCAGCATTTAATTACCCAGCAGGGTCTTATTGATGGGTAAGTTGTTAATTCTCTTTTAGCATATTGTCTCGCTTAAGACAATTGGGATTTTGCAAACAGGGTGACCTCTTGCCTCATATCATTTAGAGAGTTTTTCTCTCTTAGCTGATTTGCAAAAGAGCAAGTATAACAACACATTTATAATTGTTTACACTCAGACCAATCGTGTGCAGTTGACAAAAGTGTTATTTACAAATGATGACCATTAAAATGGCTAAATGTTTGTGCTGCAGTGTCACAGCTTAACACTTTCCTTTGCTTTTATTTGTCAACACGTCAGTGATATCTTTACCAAGACAACTAAAACAACAATCTTTAATTGACTATATTATGTTTTACTACTCATCTCAATAATTCATAAATCTTTAAATATCGGTAAGTCTCAGAAGTCATATTTTAACATACATGCTTTGTCTTGAACTACACTAACGGGGTTTCTTCCTGTTCCAGAGTGTTTCTTCTGAGGGACAGCCAAAGCAACCCAAAGACGTTTGTTCTCTCACTCTGCCACATGCAGAAAATCAAACACTTTCAGATTCTACCAGTAAGTACACTCATTTGCATAAGTCTAAGCTAAACTGGAAAACATTTTTTTTTCTGATTAAAAGGTCGGTCAGATGAGGGTGTTCTTACAAATGCAGAGCAAAATAATTTTATTTGTGGTAATAAATTGCCAAAAAGAGAAAGGAGATACATGTCATAAGATTATTTAACATCTTTATAGTCAGAGCTCAACTCAAAATCAAATTGAATCGCTCTGATTAATGGCACTGATTGTTTTCCAGATCAAATTTGGAATCATAGTATAAAACAAAAACAAACAAACAAACAAACAAACAAAAAAAACAACAATACAGTATAAACTTTACTAGATTTTCCTCCAACTTTTCTGACAGATTGAATTATTTGATGCCTGAACAACAGCAATACAAGCAGTTTCCCTGGATTCACATGCAGATGTTCCTAGCTGTAGCAGAAGGAGACTTGTCATACACCACTTTTGTTTTCCATTTTCAACCAAAACTTCCAAATGTTTGGAGATTCACCTGTGCATTTACTGTAAAGATGATGAATGACGTCTACCCTGCTATTTCACCTGCAGTACAGCTTAATATCATTATTATGTGCATTGGCTTGTTTTCTGTAGTCATCTTACTATCTTTTATTGCAATGACACCAGACAAATCTCCTAGATAAACACGTCTCCTTGACTATTATGCAAGTTGTTGTCAGATATATATCTGGCATCTCCATTTAAATTTAGAGAAGTAAACTAATAGGAGGTGGAAAGACCTGTCTGGGAAAAAATAAAAAAATAAAATAAAATAAAGAAAATCATAACTTTAAACCACTTCCATGATTTTGTTATCAACATATAGCTCAAGAAAAAGAAATAAAATAAAATTCACTTATAAAGACTTAAATAGTCATATTTTAAGCCTGTTAGTCTTACTTAGCACTACTTCATGGTAACATCTATGATGTTGTGTCTCATTCATGGGAACACAAGTTAGAAGACGGTTGGTTGTAAGGCTACATTTTATCCAACTAAGTCACAGTTTCCAACAAAATCGGAAAACATATTGAAAAATTAGTGGTGTAGACATATAACCTAATTAAAAATTGTATTTTACAATTAATATGCCATAAATCATCTTAGAATGTATTGTAATAATTTGTTTCAAATGTCCAGAAACCTGTGATAGAGCGAATTGAGGATTTTGGAAATTGCATTTCTTTTCACATAATACAACTTGACTCTAAGTTATGGATCATATCTGGGGCTCCTTGCTCTTTTGGCTCAAAACATGTCCTTGTATGACAATATTGGTAAATTTGAAGTCATTAACATATATTGTTGAATAATCCTAACTAAAGGTTTAGATCGACATGAAAAACAGATGAGAAATGAGCCAAACATGCAAAATAAACTCTACACCAAGGTCAATTTCACTTGTTTTCTATTTGCCACAATTAGCAGAATTTGTATTACATTTTTCTCTGTTTTATGTGCACATATGGATGTGTGTATTTGGTCCATTTTAGGTGGACGATGAAGGGGAGCTGTTCTACAGTTTGGATGACGGTCACACACGATTTACTGATTTGATCCAGTTAGTGGAGTTTTACCAGTTAAACCGTGGGACTCTCCCCTGCAGACTGAAGCATCACTGTATCCAGATCACCCTGTGAAATGGACACTAAAGACTCCCCAATGGGCCCTTTACTCTGGGTTTTGTTGGACAAACACCCTTTTCAATTTTTTTTTATTTTTATTTTTTATTTTTTTGCCTTACAGAAGAACAACGTAGAGACTGTGGTTTTCACAATGTGGAATATTCTCCATCTTTGTTTTTCTCTTTCAGGAAAAGCCAGCTGTCAGATTGGACTGTATGACCATTATAGATTGCAAACAAGATTATTTTTTAACTCAGCTGTCTTTCTACATGTATTGGGAAATCTATTTTTCAAAGCCTAATCATGACGATTTGCTCTAAGAAGTGTGAAATTGTGTTCCTTCACAATATCAGTGAAACTTTTTTGTAATACCTGGTTTTCTAATGGTGTGCACAAACAATATTGCTGAAGCTCCTTTATACTCTACAACCACAAACTTTATTATATGTTATTGGGATTTTGTCTTTTTGTTCGCGGTATGCCAACATGCATAATAATGAAAGAGAAGTGGTTCTGAAAATGTAATAAAAAAAAAAAAAAATCTGAAATTTCTCCCTTTGCAATTACAGCTGCAAATGTTTTGGAAGATGTATCTAATGACTATCATTTTCACAAAATAGCTTGCCCCAGTCAGATTGCATGGAGAGCATTGATATGTTTTAGAGCATTAATATGTTTTAATTTAAACCTTTCCGTTGTAGCTCTGGTAGTAAGTTTAGGGCTGTTATCCTGCCGATGGGTGAATCTCTTGCCTAGTTTTAAGTCTCCTACAAGTTTTCAGTGACCTCATCTGACCACAGCACTTTTCTTCCATTCTTTCACATTTGCTGTGTCTCATATATGTCTTGGGGGGGAAACTCCAAATAGTACTTCTTAAGATTTCCCCCTTGCCAATTTTCTGTGAAACCCAGATTTGTGGAACACATGACAAATAGCTGCCCTGGCTTCAGATTATCCCACCTGAGAGGTGGATCTCTCCAATTCCTCCAAAGTTACCACAGGACTCCCACCTATCTCTTCTGATGACTGCACTTCTTGCCTGGCCTGCAAGCAGAGGTGGATAACCATGTCGGTTTGTAGTATCGCCACACTCTTTTCATATCTAGATGATGATATGAAAAGATGTGAGACCTCCAAAGCTTTATACCTGATCTGTCTGCTGTTTCTTGGTCTTTCTCATGTTGTTTGTTAACAAATGATTTCAAACAAACCTCTTCAGTTGTTGAATCAAACTGAGCACACGTCAACACTATTTACTAATTAGCTGACTTCTGATCGCTGTTGAATGCACCATTTTTCTTAATGGGCACTAGATGGCTGCTGATTACAATTACATGCCACAATTTAACAAAAAAAAAATAAAAAAAATATGTGCAAAAAAAGGCAGGCCTGCAAGAAAACTTTGAGTTATGTGCATCCCAATAAAAATATATTAAAGTCTGTGATTTTTAAAGTAGAAAAAAATAGAAAAAAAGTTAAGGTGAATAATTATTTCGGAAGGCATGGTAAACTTGATTCATTTCAAATAAAGAAGCGTTTGCTTGGATGCATGCAGTTCTGAAAACATCAGTAAGAACACATTTCAGCTGTTAAATAGGGCTATTTTTTCTTGTTTTTGTACCTCTCAGTGTTCAGGATGTTTTTTTTTTTTTTTTAGTTGAGAGAAACTGCCTCTCAAGAAATCAAACAGCGTTTACAGCTTTTGCCTTTCAGCCATCATGAAGAAATTCTGTATATCTGATTCTTATCGCACTAAATTCAAATGTAAAATAAAATGAACCCTTTGGAGTTTGTTCTTTTTGTTTTCTCACCTGGATTGATTGTAATTAGATCACCACTTAAAGGCAGTGTCAGAAATGTTTTTGTCATGTTTGTTTGTATGCCATTAGCACTGCTGTGTAAAATCAGCATAATTCATTATTATATTTTTTTTAAACAAAACTACATTATTAAAAGAATATATTTCGAGTCACTTTTAAAATAGATGTCTGCGTTTTCTTTTAGCTTCAAAATTTTGCATTCAGATTGATTTTTATCTGTTGCTGTTTGTTGCTCAATTGATATCTGTGGTGTGAGGAGATCTAGCCATTGTAATGTACTAATTTCTTTTTTATTATGTTTTTCCAAATAAGCTGTATTGTTTTTTTGGCGATAGGGCCACAACCAGCAATTTTCAGATCGATTTGGAACCTATGCTCAGTTCCACAATTTTCTCACATTTGTCAATAAACTGCAAGATTACTTATTAATCTGTGCATGGCAATAGTCTCTAACAAAGACATAGCATTACATAGACCATGCAGGGGTTGTCCCATGTCCAGTACCTGTAACCTAAAATAACTTGAAGCTGTTAGAGAAGATTTTATGGTAAATATGCATCCATAGATCTAGATTTAGAGCTAACATCTAAACCAGAGATTTCTCTTGTAGTATTCTTTTTCCCCCATGTTATTTTCACACTATAGTGTAACATGCTGACATGGTTTGACAGCAGGGGGCTGCTGTGGATCGGCTGGTTTTCAGATGGAAGATCAGAAGTTTGATCTTCTGCCATATGTCGAAATGTTGTTGGGTAAAATGTTGAACTCTATCTCAAAATGGATCTGGTATGCAGCACTGATTATATAAGGTTTAATTTTACTCCAATTTATGCAAGAAGGAGCAATCTGGCTGAAAAAAGTTACAGCAATAGAGAATTTAAATGTTACAAGGAAGAATTGTCTTATAAATGGGAACATTTGATGTGAAAATCCAATACTTGAGTTCTGATGCAGACATTTTGAAAGAAAGATGTGTATTGACTGACTAAACTCAACTCTTGTGACTTGTGATATGTTGTTGTTGTTGCTTTGTCTGACTGGATTTTACCTCTACCACACCCCATAAAAAGGCTATAATTTGTGCAGTATTTCTTTTTAAAGTAACATTTCTTTTAAAACTCGCATATAATAAGATATCTACAATATTTCTATCTAATAAATCTGTTTTACCTTGATTTAATTGATAATGTTTAAGGAGATACAACGACTGCACTGGCTTTGTATCTGTCCTTATGAAGTCTAACTTTTCTCAAGCCACCAATCCAACCTTTTTACATTTCATGGGAAAAGCCACCTTTACCTTCATCCACTAGATGGTACCAGAGACATTTTGCTTGCTTGAAACCATAGTAGATATTTAAACATTAATATTTCATATATTATTTAAAGAATTAATGAATATGGTCTTATTTAAACTTTTTCAGCAACTTAGGGTTCCTGAAAAATTAAAAAAAAAAAAGAAACATACTTGCCTCAGGTATTGTAAACTACTCCATAATTGTATATATTCATAGCAATTTAAGAATACTCAAAGAATCTACTTGTTACTGGCATTTCATAGGTCTCTGCGTTATAGCAACCATTTTGGTACAGTAACTTTTACGCTAATGATGGTTAAGATAATGTCAGCTGCTTGCACAGTAATGAATTTGTGGTAATCTCGTAAGAATGGTATTTAGGATTCCACGGGTGAAAGCAAATCCTCATGGATATACACTCCCCACCCAACACAAAATGGAAAAGGATATCTTGTCAATCTCCTCGGTTGTGATATAAACACATTGCCCCTATACCTGCCCTGCTCCACTTCAAGTGCATATTTCGAAACACTTCTCTCATCCAGGGGAGACATGTGCACACAGAGAAGTCTTAAACGCACCCCTGCTTCCGAGGTCTTGTGCTAAATGTTGTTTTGGATGTATTCCTGCCATTGATCGGAGTCTGGCTGCAGGGGGAGAGATGGCAGCTGGGAGAGACTGCGCTTCCTTTAATGAATTCATCCAGCGCAAACGGCCTGTGGATACACAATCTCTCCCAGTAAAGAAATCTTGTCTCCATTCTATCTTGGCCCTCATGGACAACCAGCAGGGTTTGTAACACCTCACACCAGCACAACCATGAAGAATTCACTCCTGCCTGCTCTCGGACTCTTATGACTTCAGGTTCTGTTCTTGAGAGCTGTCAACTTTGCTCTGTTCTTAAATGCCCCTCTTGTTGTATTCCTCTTGAGTGTATTAAATTATCCGCCTTTGCCTTTTCTCGGCCAATGTCTGCATATATCCAGTGAAGTGAAGACCTTGCTGTTTGCTGTGCTTGTGATTCACAAAGAGGCATTATTTGGACGTGGGTTAAAGTCTACGAGGAAATGACAGTGGTTTTGTTGGGAGATGCACTGCGGTGAAGGTTAGTGGGGTATTTTGCTGGGTTTTAGCAGAAACATTTTCCCAAAGGGAGCATGGAAAGCCAGAAGCAAATTTGAGTCATGACCATTCTTAGCCTTATAACAAATTATAAAGGTTTAATTTTCACACAGTGTGAATGAAACAGTTTGCATAAAATACAAATGGGTATGATGGATCAAACTAGCAGACTCTGTATAGTTTACTGAGTTGCATGATGCTCTTTTCTTATCCCTATTACTGGTTATATTGACATTGAAAACCATCATCACTTCTGTAACCCTAACCAGACACAGTAGAACAGTTGTTTCAACAGACATAAAAAAAAATATACTTTTAGGAAGTGAACTGGAGAAGGTGTTGTGATGGTGGAAGAACTCCCAGCAACTTTCAAAAACATTCATTATTGTTAAGTTGAAGGTTAATGAGACATATATTTAAAAAAAAAAATCTGCACAGTGTGGTGTGAATGTTTATTCAGCCCCCTTTACTCTGATTACCCAATATAAAATCCAGTGGAATTAGGAAAAAAAAGTCCATCCGTGTGTAATTTAGCCGCACCATAAATCCCAGTAGTTCCCTGAATTTACTTTAGAGAACACTAGAGAAAGAAAATAACATCATAAGCACCAAGAATAATAATAGACAGACCACAGATAAAGTCATTGAGATGCTATGTGTGAGGAAAAAGTAACATTGCACAGCATATGTTGTCCACTTTGACACAGGGTGGTGGTAACATCATGCTGTGGGATTCTTTTCTCTTCAGCTGGGACAAGGGAGAGTTGATGGAAAGGGAAATAGAGTTAAATGCAACACTGGCAGAAAACACATCAAAAACTGCTTCCCTGACAAGAGTTAATGTTATCGAACAGTTTCCATCCAAGCCTCAGTGAGCTTGAGTTTTTTTTTTCTTTTTGTTTGTTTTTGAGAAGAAAAATGGGCATAAATGTTAGTCTGTACATGTACAAAGGCAGTGGAGACATATTACAAAAGACCTGAGGTGAAATATGCTTCAACAGGGTATTGACTCAGATGACTGAATACATTTACGCAACTAACTAACCAAGATTATTATTTGTAAATAAATTGAAAATCATGCTTTTTTTCCCCTTTCCACTTCATGGACTTCAGCTAGTTTGTGTTGGTCTATCTCATAAAATTCATACGAGTATTTTTACAGTATCACATTTATTTGATCAAAACTTTTTTTCAAAAGAAGATTCTTTCTTTCTGTGTATCAAGCAAAGGGGACTCCAAAAGAACTGTTGTTTGCTGTGGCACTGTGAGGTAAAGAAACTGAAGCAAAAAGAAAAACATGGATAAACATAAAGCACCACTTGTAGTTTCTGTGTGCAGCACTACACCACAGCTGCCTGCTATTGGAAGCTAGAAAAGTAGAATTTCTGAGCAGTTACAGCTGTTAATTCAAAAGACCTTTAAAAATTAAAGAATTGTTGTTTTTCCATGTGGTTTTCGGTCTTAAGGCTGTGCAAGAACTTAGCATTAACACAGGCAATAAATGGCCAACATGCAGCTCATAATCATCTTTCTAACTACTTCACCCATTACAATAACTTTTTCCAGACTGCATTTGCAGTGGAATTTCTTGAGCATCAGAGGTAATGCTTTCTTATCTCAGATAATGGCCCAGACGGTATTTGCTCTGTAAAATGTCGTTCTAACCTTGTGATATACTTTTACGTGAAGCACCAATCCGTAAGTGCCAAGCTTTGTTAATGACAACAGTAACATATATGCTTTTCAGAAAACAGATTCCTAAATTCAGGTTTTTATATTCCATTACTGGCAGTAATTCAATGGGTAGCCACAGTGTTGTCATCAAATCTCAAAAGATGAGACATATGCCTGCTTTTTGCAAAGCTCTGTTGAAAATACATCAAGTAGCTATAGGTTTGCTCTAATTGGAAGCATTTTCCTGCCTGAGCAGAAACCTGTTTAATAAGCATTTAAAATGATTTCTAGTGTCGTATTAAACAACATACATATTTGCATATATATATTTTGCTCTCATTAAAGTTTTTAAATTATATTTTGTTTTCTAAGACGTGTCTGTGTTTGTGAAGTGAAATTGCTTTCCTGAAATATTTCTCTTTTGCTTTGTTGCTTTATTTTGCACCTCAGGGGCACTGTAGTATCTGGCCTGCTTGATCTTTGCGAGCCTGCTTTGCTATTGAATCAGTGTGTCCTATACAGCGGGGCTCCTGTTATTGTATTTTGAGTCCACCTTCAAAGCAGCAACATTGCAGAGGCTCTTCTTCACCTTGAGAAATTAACATTGGAGAACCGGCTTTTCTCTGGGGGAGCCCTATTGAGGCCAAGTCCCCTCCTAATCCCCTGCTGAAAGGCATGTCTTTACTGCTCCCGGGAAACGGCGACATCGCTACATATCAGCCAATACCATGACATACAGTCACATATATAAAAAAAAATTAAAATATCAACTAAAAGTTAATTTGTTTGTTCAGTAAATCAACTCTAGGAAACCCACGTACATATTTTTGCATACTCATGTTTATTTGGGCATTGCTAAAAGTATTCAGTTAATATTGGAATAATATGTCAGACCAGTAAGAAAACATATTTTTAACCCAAAAATATTGTTGCCATTTTGTTCTCTATGCAGTCCTGGGAAAGATTGTTGAGTTGATAATTAACGGAGAGTAAGCCACAAAGAAGGGCAGCCATCTATGCAGCAATCTACCAATCATTGCTTATGAAGCTAGTCATTCATAGAGGTGTATCCAAACATAGTAATAGAAAGTTGAGTGAAAAGAAAACATATGAAAGAAAACAAAGGTTACTTCGACAGTTGAAGTCCATGCTTCATATACAGCTATATCTGGGATGTGGGCTACAACTATCACATTCCTTGTGTCAAGCCACTCCTGAAGCGGAGACAGGGTGAGAAGCTTCTCATTTTGGCTAAGAAGGAAAAGGACTCGACTGTTGCTCAATGGTCCAAAGTCAACTTTTGACATGAAAGTACAATGGCGGTTTCTGATATGGGCAACATGGGCAAGCATACCTTGTGCTGCCGTGCCTCAGTAAAATGACACACTTATGCAGAAATAAATAAATAAATAAATAGTTGCACATATGGCAACTATGTTGCCATATGTGCAGTGAAAGTATACAAAGCATGTTCAACTTTTCCAAATATATCTTTTTTTTTGCACAAATCAGCAAAATCTTCCACTTTGCATGACTTAGAATTGTCTTTATTGTCTTTTGGTTTTGATGATGTCTGATTGTGACACAGAGACAGTGATGGGGTTTTTCTTTGCAGAAATGAGCAAACAATGCATTTAAAAAGTTCAGCGCCCCGTGTGGCTGCTCACCAACTGAACTGCATTGAGACACTGCGTGTCAAAACTTACTGATGTTTTCCACAAACTGAAGTTTGGAAAACAGGTCGACGCTCAGCAGGGGAGGATTCTCACTTTAAGGCAGGCAGTAAGTTACAGACAGCAGAAAAAAAAAAAAAAACATAAACCACAGCTTGCGGTGGTGGTGAAGCGATGGTTGCATGTGGAAAACAACAGCGGTGGATTCAGGAGGAGGCCTCAAACAGGAAAAAATATTTTGGATTAAAATCAGAAAGAGGTAAGAAACAAACTGAGGTTGAGATATTTGACAGTGTAGCACGAGAGGTGATCCAAATTCTTGAATTCACTTGTGTTACTTATCATTCGTACCTGAACATGGAGCTGTCCAGAGAAACTTAAACTGTGGCCTGTATCCTTGATAATTGGAAGAAGTTTGAAATCAGCAGGACTTAGAGCTGGCTGGTCATCTAGAGTGTTTGGGAGGAAGCGTCTTAGTCAGGGAGGTGAGCATGAACCTGATGGTGACGCTGTTCTTCAGAGACCCAGTGCTTTACTGAGGAGGGAGAAGAACCTTCCAGAAGGGCAACCATCTATGCAACAATCTACTAATCAGACCTGTATGGTAGAGCACTCAGACAAAAGTCACTCCTTAATGAAAGACTCATGGCAGCCTATTTGGAGTTTACCAAAAGGCACCTGAAGGACTCTCTGAACATGAGAAACTAAATTCTGAGGTCTAATGAAAATTGAATTGGTTGAATTCTTTGGTGTGAATGTCAGGTGTCATGTTTGGAGGAAACTCCATCCTGCCTACAGTGAAGCATGGTGGTGACAGCGACATACTATGGGGGAGTTTTGCAGCAGCAGGAACTCACAGACCAGTCAGAATAAAAGGAAAGATGAACGCAGCAACTTACAGAGACGTCCTAGATGAAAACCTGCTGTGCAGAGCTACTGACCTCAGTTTGGGGCGGCTGTTCATTTTTCAGCACGACAACGACTCAAAGCACATGACCAAGATCTCAAGTATTTGATTTCTTTCCAAGGGTGGTGCAACAACAGCTGCAAAGGCTGTACATTTTTAGTTATATGTGATTAATATGTTTTTATTATTATTATTATTATTATTATTATTA
>NW_006799955.1:3953974-3981764 GCF_000485575.1 Poecilia formosa
GTTGACCATGAACCTGATGGTGACGCTGTTCTCCAGAGACCCAGTGCTTCACTGAGGAGAGAGAAGAACCTTCCAGAAGGGCAACCATCTATGCAGCAATCTACCAATCAGACCTGTATGGTAGAGCACTCAGACAAAAGTCCCTCCTTAATGGAGGACTCATGGCAGCCTATTTGGAGTTTACCAAAAGGCACCTGAAGGACTCTCAGAACATGAGAAACTAAATTCTGAGGTCTAATGAAAATTGAATTGGTTGAATTCTTTGGTGTGAATGTCAGGTGTCATGTTTGGAGGAAACTCCATCCTGCCTACAGTGGATGGAGGCAGGATAAAAGGAAAGATGAATGCAGCAACTTGCAGAGACGTCCTAGATGAAAACCTGCTGTGCAGAGCTACTGACCTCAGTTTGGGGCGGCTGTTCATTTTTCAGCACGACAACGACTCAAAGCACATGACCAAGATCTCAAGTATTTGATTTCTTTCCAAGGGTGGTGCAACAACAGCTGCAAAGGCTGTACATTTTTAGTTATATGTGATTAATATGTTTTTATTATTATTATTATTATTATTATTATTTTTTTATTTTTTTTTTTAACAAATTTAAAAAAAATGTAAAAAACTTTTTCTGTATTTTCATTATGGAGTAATTGTGCGCAGAATTTTGATGAAAGAGGCAAATTTAATACATTCTGGAATAAGGCTGTAACGTAGCAAAATGTAGAAGAAAAAAATGAAGCACTCAGTACACTGTACCATGAGCCAATTTATTTCAAGGTTACAGAGCATAACTAAAGATGATTTGTTTTTCCTTGCATTGTTTTGCAAAACAGTTTTAAATGTTCAAAAGTAGCACACAAATGTATGTTCACAAGCACAGCTGCACACTTTTCGAATCAATTTAAATTCGTTCCTACTTCATTTGCATGGTGTGCGAGTGACTCCTGAAGAGGGTGGGAAGCCTTGTGGAAGTATTAGGAAATGGTCCATCTCTGGGAACACAGCGGAATAGAAGCAGAGCGGCATATGTTGGGATTCGAATGGTCAATCGATGAATAACCCAGAGCAGTGTTTTTCCCGTGCAGACTGGCAGGCATTGTGCAGCCGTATCTGTGTGTTTGTCTGCGTGTTTGCAAGAGAACGGCAGAGATGGGGGGGTGCAGGCGAGAGAGGGGATTCATCTTTCCCCGAAGTATTATGTGGTGGTCAAAAATATTTGCAATGCCAGGGGGTATTTTGAAAAATATTTGAAAAAATTCAATACCATGCTGACCTTTTGCTGGGCATTTGTGAACAGATTCTCTCTCCATTGTATCTGGCTCAGAGTCAGAGAGGATCGCTGTTACTGTATCGTGTTGGTGATTCTAAATTATGTTAATCTATTCTGTACTTTTGCTTTCATGTCTTTATTGACTTTTTTTTTTGTTTTAGTGTAAATGTACAAGTCAAGGCAATAATAACAAATCAAGAATTAAAACATTTTATTTCACATACTGTGAAGAGTACCTTATAAATTAAATTACCTCTATGAATATGCAAGCTATATATATTATATCATACACATTTTTTTATTTATTTTCCTTTTCTGATTTAGTGCAATGCTATTTCTTGTAATTATGCCTTGTGTTACATTGATTATGTCTTTATATCTGCATGAAATACTTTACCTACAGATAAAACTAACATGTTTTTCAAGCTACACAGCTGCACCACAAGAGGGCAGAAAGCATTCAAACAAATTGTCTAATGAAATTCAACTTCTATTGGTTCAGAACATCTGCTTTTTTAAGATAGTGTCAGTCCAACACATTGTACGAAAACAAAAGCAAACAGAATGCACTTTTTTAATTTCACAAATTGCCATTTTACTAAGAAATGAGACTAATACTAGCAACTTGAAATTACAACAATATGCACTTACAATAAATAATTATTTACAAACATTTATGTTAACAAATACGAGCAAACTAAATATGTGGAAATCTGAATGAAGACGAAAAATAATAGAACTTCTTATGTGTAATTTTTTTTAATTCATACCGAACAAGTCAAATGAGAACAGCAATTTTAACTAGTTTTGCATAATCTTTGATATAAATATTTATTGACACATTTTAAATCATGGATTTTGTCTTGATGTTTTTTTTTTTTTTTCTTTCAGGAAATTGAAAGGTCTGACTGCTTACCATAAAAGCGAGTAAGATAGAAAGTAACAACTAATGTAACAAAGACAAAAAGTAATTATTAAGATACAAATGTGAATGTTAAATTTTCAGAGTAAAGATATTTTTATTATTACTAAGAAATTATATTTCCAAATAATTTTAAAGCCAATTCAAAGTCATCCCAATACTGACCCACAAGTCTAAATTCAAACCAGCATAATATCTGGTTTCAGTTTAAATCAAGCATCCTCATCTAAAGGGCCCTCTATACTTATTCACTTTTCTGGTAATTAATTAAATAAAATTATTTTATAAATAAAATACTAGTGAATAAATTAGAATAATGATAATCTTATAATCTTTGATTCCAGTAGCGTATTGTCACACTAAACATGAAAAACGTGTCCAGGAATATTTAGTTAATAATCCACAGTGTTTTGTACGGAGCCCCTACTCCATGTCCCCTTAGGGGCTCCGTAGTTTTGCTTCTATGTAAAAAAAAAAAAAAAAAAGACTGTGCGGAAATGGATTTTACTTAGCCACTCTTCAATATGGGAAAGACAATAAACATGAACATGCCATTCACGTAAGGCACATGTCTAAACGTGTTTCACCAGAGATGTAAAATAAGTAAACATTGTTTTACATGTGACCCATTTTTGAACTTTCATTAATTGTGCAGTTTAAATAAGAAAAAAAAAAAAAAAACAAGATCCAAAATCTACATCATACATACAAAAATGATTCAAGGAGGTTCAAGACTAGATTTGACACGTCAACCATCCCCTGTAGTTTCAGAGGGACACCTTTCGGACTACAGCAGAAAGTTTCGCAGTCTACAAGTGCAAAATCACCGTTATGAATTTTTTAAACTTTGAGTCCATGACTGCAGCAGGACGCTGGAAACAGACAAATATTTACTAGAGTTTTGAAAGAGCCACAATAACTCTGCACCATGACATTCAGCAATCTCGCCATGATCTATCAACATTTCTCACTGTATGCTACCTTTAAAGATCCAAACACACAGAGTGTATGACAAGGACAATGTTTTTACTCTTATAAAAAGGAAATTATTTGAAAACAAGATGCTGCTGAAATTACCAGCAGTAGCCCCAGTGCTCCCTCTGCCTCTCTATCACTGCCGCAAGCCTTTCTCTTCCCTCAGATAGAGGCCAGCGAGAGATACAGCTTGTCCTTCAACTCAGAGATTTACAGCACAGCTAACAGACTTATTAAATTCATCAACAAGCCACAATACATAAAACGTTGCAGCATTGATCTAGCTGCCGTATCTTACAATCAAACATCGTTTTATGCTGCCTAAAAATGTGGGCTCTTTTTTCTTTTTTTTTTTTCTTTTTTTCTTGACAATTGAACACACAGAAAATGTTTTGAGAGCATGCTATTTGTTTACTGAGCGCTTCCTTTCATGCAGAAGCTGAATGCAGGCTAAAGTGAATCGTACCTCTGGACCTCACTTTTTGTACGGCTAACTCCCAGTCTTTGCCCCTTATTATGACACAAGTTAATTGAATCTCAGTCCAGAACTGCCTTTGAGTTGCATCTGTGTGTATAAAAGGTACAAAAGTGATGGAGCAGGTGTAGCAATATTTGCACTTAGAGTATTTCCACCGACTATCAGCCCGCTCTGGTCAAACATTTAAGAGAATAGCTCCAGCTTTGTAAACCCCTTTCATTTACTGCTGGGCAGTTTTCCTATCTTCCTGTTTTCAAAAGATTCCTCTTTGACCCACATATACCAACAACAGTGAAAGACTTCAGTCTGAGCTGCAGCACACGGTTTACTTGGCTTGCTAAAGATACACCGAGAAATGGGATATGGACAAAATGGCCGTGACCCCAGACATGCCTGCACACTAGAAAGGGAGGAAAGCATCTCTGTCCACAACAGGCTGTTGAACACTGGGATCACAACATATTTATGTGTAATGGCTTGCAGAGGTGGTCTGCTTGCATGGTGGTCGGGTAATTGCTGTCGTATTTCTTAAACGACTGAAACCTAACAATAAGAATTTACTGGCTGTAATTTCTGTCGACACATTCCTGTGTGTTTCACTGGCTAAATGAAGGAGGTGGAATATTGTTCCTGGTCCTCGATGTATAGTTAGTGGCACCATTTCAACAAAAAAGTAAAGAAGAAGGCAGCAGACATGGGATAAATACAAAATAGAAATAACATGTAAGTGTAAATATATTCTGTAAAGATGTTGCTTTACATATTTATCCATACTAATTTATAAGTCATGGACTACTTATCCTCAGATATGGGGTAATACTATGTTTTTTTTTTTTTTATTATTTTTTTGCTCTTTCCTTTGGTTTGTTATTTTGTTGTATTTCTTTCTAATTCATGTAAAGCACTTTGAATTGCCTTGTTGCTGAAAATGTGCTATATAAATACAATTACCTGACCTATATTTTACTCTTTTTTTCATCAAAATGCAATCACATTATTATTATTATTATTATTATTTTTTTTTTTTTTGCATGCCTTTTGCTATTTACTCCTTGCAATTAGTTAGGAAATAGTAAATAGTATATGTATTACAATGGAATTATATTTAAATATATTTTAAAAAATAGATTTCATTTGTTTACATTTGAGATAACTATTCATTAATTTCCAACTTTTGTTCTAATCAAACTTTGTCTCTGTAAAATTGCTGACTTTGGCCCAATCAGCCACTTTACTTCATCTAACCAACCTCATTTGTGGTAGCTTCTTCACACACTGTTCAGCAGGGGTGATTTACAGAGCAGCCAAAGTAGTTGGACACAGGGCTTAAATTAGAAAAGAAATCAGTAACACTTTATTTGTATTTGTAATAATTCAATTTTGTTTTGTAACCAGGTTGCTGTGTACTGCAGACTTCTGCCCAGGTCCCCCTTGAAAATGAGATCTAGATCTCAATGGGATTTACCTGGTTAAATAAAGGAATAAAAAATAAAAATAAAAAATAGAAAATTTGAAAAGGTAGGTGTGCATGAGACTGACATGACACTGTCATATACATGACATAACACCTGTCATGAACATAAAGAAGTCTTTTTGAATGTTTATGCATTCAAAAAGACTTCTTTATGTTCATGACAGGTGTTATGTCATGTTTATGACAGTTCAAATAAAGTGTTACCAAAAAGTCTTGAGCCTTAAACTTTGCGATGATGATAGAAATGAAATTATGACATATTATTGCATGTGTATTAAAAAATGTCCTTCAAAAGTGCAAATAGGTGGCTTTAACAGCACAACAAAAATGAAAACTTCAACTTCCAATGCTTTTGAGGTCAAAAAATCAAAAAGACTCAACACCACATTAAGCAGAGACAATTCAGTCAAAAGATGCTTTTACATGATCAGGCATTTTCGGCCATGATGGCCCACTATGAATATTATACAATAAGCAAAGGTGCACAACATTTCAAATGATACTAGTGCAATTTATGTTGTTTCAAAGTTACAGTAAAGAGCAGCTGCCTACAAGTGACCAGGACAGGGCTAATTACCATAGTAACACGGTCTTCAAAACTTAATTGAATGCAGCATAAATCAGGTGTCATTTCTGGTGTTTAACTGTTTTTATAACTATTCTGCTATAACATCTAGAGTTGGGATTCAATAAAAAAAATAATAATTAAGTTAATTACAGGGTCTGTAATTAATTAATCACATTTTAATATTAATAGATTTTAATAGATACATGCACACCACAATATATATGTATCTGTTGTTTTTAATTTATTTAGGTTAGTTCACAATTAGACTGGTGCAAAGTGCTACTATACAGCTTTCAAGTGTTTCAGGTCCTGCTGATCATTCATGCAACTTCTTAGAAAAAAAAAAAATTTCAAAGTAATATTTTGAAATGTTTTGTCAAAGAAATATTTTTATTTAAAAACTAACATTTGGGTTGAGGACACCTGTGCTGCTGCATCAAGTTTTGCATTGGGACAATATTTTAGGCTGGAATAGCTTGGATGATATTCCAACATTAATATTTTCCAGTGTCTCATCAGATATGTCTTCGAAGCAAAAATGTCCCCTTAACTGTTCCAAGAGAAGTGGCTTTTTTCATCCATTGTCGTTCCTTTCGGATGTCACTTTTGTGTCAGAATTACTGGCGTACTAGAAAAACGCAAGTATGAGTTTTCTGGCCCAAACATTTGTATGTCAAAAAAAAATACTATTGTGTTAAGATTTTTAACTCATAACTCAATGCCCTGACCTAATACCAGCCATGAAAAAGATCTTGAATAAACTGCCTTATCCCTAATTTATAAGTCCTAGTCCCCTTAACTGGCTCATTTTTTTAAGCTACAAATTCGTTGCAACTGCTGACAATACACTTGGAAAAAAATAAAAAATCCTGACCAGTTTGGAAGTGGTGCTGCCTTAAGGGATTTCTGTTGGTATTTTGGCTCTTTTCAGAATCTCTCATGATGCCACAGTGAGCACAGTCTACAGCTTTCAAAAGCCCAGTTAATAAAGACGCTCAATTCCCTGAGGAGTTAAAGAAGAGGCAACAAGGATTTAGTTTAGGAGACAAATTGAGAAGAAGGTTTAAATCATTTCTTCCTCCGATATTGGGCAAAGAGAAAAAAAAACATATCAAAGAATGGAGGACTGACAAAGACGCAGCAGGAATGCACTATTATTTGTTTCAAGATGATATGGCGGGAGGAAGATATTTCACACTATGAAAGCAAACAGAAAAGCTCAAACATACCAGATGAGGCATTCAGCTCTTTAGTTCCCTCAAAGAGGACAAGAGGTTATTCCTGCCAGGCACACATCATTCCATTATGGGCTGTTTGTTTTTAACTAGGATTTCCCAGTCAAGATCTTATTTCATTGATTCCAACCCCAGTCTTTTAAAATTAAATATTAGTTGACATCATGTCTCTGTTTGATTTTTACAGAGAAGGTTGACACACTACAATCTAATAGTGCAAATGTCACGCTTATAACTGATCCCAGTATTTCTACAGAAGCAAGAAAGTCCTTGAAATACCCAAATCTCTCCCACTCAACAGCCACTGTTTCTGTGACGCTGCACTATCAGAGTGGTCCCTCATGCAGCAGCTCAACCATCTGCTTAACAGCCCATGCCTTCATATTACCCATTGATTTTGTACTTGTTTCCTGCAGTACCTCTTTGTCCCTCTGTTGCCTGCTTTATGCTGTGCAGTGGGAGATCCACAAAAGTGATGAGCGGAAGGTTTTTGATCAAGGACTCTAACTGAACTCTGAACATTCACATCAAATAACATACCCTGCAGGTAATGGTGAGGATTTTATTCCAGGTCCATTAGAAATAATGCTAACTACGCTCAACAAAATAGAATGTAAAAGGGACGAGAGCCTATATTTTCCACCACAGCCGATAGGTCATCTGGAGAGGTGAATTTGGTCAGCGGTCCTTTTTGACAAAGTCAAAGTTATTAATGTAAAAATAATGCAACATGTACAGGACATGCATAGGACTGTAATTATGTTACTTTCAGATCCGTGGTGCAATAAGCATCTAAATAAGATGAACGTTAGGTAAACAACCTCTAGGTTTCACCAGACAGAGCAAATACATTGCGTACAACTGACTAAGCCTATTGAATTATTAAAACAATTACCTTTCAGCAGCAGGTGTCCAACAAATTTAGTGCACTTCTATAAGACAAACGGTGTCACATTCCATTGGTGCTTGAGTTTTTGTTTGATAAATTACTTGCGAGCTGTTTATGTTTTACAGGTCTAATGATATTCAATTCTTTTCTCCGTGTTCTTTGTGTTGCCAGGCTCTGTTTAGTTTCTCAGTTTATTATGATTGTGTATTCTATTTCTTAGATTGATGCTTCTTTATCTTCTTAGTCCCAGTTCAGCTCCCTCTGTGTTGTTTAGTCTGTTTCCCTGTTAAACTTGTTCACTAGTTATCAAGCTCATTCAGCCCACATGTGTCTGTCATGTGTTTTTTAAGTTTCTTTTTTTTTATTTGCAGAGAGCCAAACTCTTATTTTGTGGCTGTTTTATTCAGTTACTCCCTGTTTTGTTCTGCTTTCATTTTTCTGTGTTTTTTTTTTTTTTTCTTAATAAAGATTTTCATCATATGCCATAGATGGTGGTGTCTACACTTTGGCTCAGTTAAACCAAACATTACAAACTAACAGAAAAAAAAAACAAAAAAACAATAACAAAACATCTGGCTTACAGTAACAATTAAAAGTTTGACCGTGGTTAGTGTGCTTTCAGCACCTCAGAAGTGAAGGTTCACTGCCAATGTTGAGACCGGTTGGATGTACTGCTAAATTCCCTGTATGGTTCTGTATGGTTTGATGTACTGCTAAAACCAGCTACTGTACTGTTTACTATAAATCAAACTTCAGCAAACTCTACAGCAAGAAATGGAACCAGTAAAATAATAAATCAGACAAAGCATTAATGGTAAATACCAGTGGCTCATGCCTTTTTCAGATAGAACATCCCAGACGTCCTCTCAGCTCTAATGGTCCCCTGATGTATAAGGAATGGAAATACAAACTATCAACATTCAGCACACGAAATGTCTTTGATATAAAATAAGAACCACAGAGGTGACTGAATAATAATATTGGCATCTTTTTCACTGTCTAAAAGTTGATATTCCTCTGTCATTAATTTTGCATTTGGTCCTTAAAACTTCGAAGCAATGTGAAAAACAAAAAAAAAAAATCCTGCTCCTCCGCCTGCGTTGGTTCTAAAGCCGCTCCTTTCTGCTTGGGTCATTTTGAGAGGATTACATAAAATGCACGCCTCCAATAACAGTGTGTAAATAAATGCAAATCATACGACTGATAAGAGCTCATAAATGCAAACAATGCTTTTGAAATAAAGATGACAGAGCTGCAAGAAAACCCAGAATACTCATTATCTCTATAAGTTGCCAGCGGCTGTCCAGGAAACTGTTGTACTGCTAATCTCTTCACATCTGCTTTTTCCTCTGAAACATACAGTAAAATAATGATATTCTTATCTTCTGTTCCCTCTTTGAGGCCGAACAAAAGATGGAACTTTTCATTTTGATGCCACTCTGCTTTGATTAGGGTATAGGATAAAGGCGGTCTTGATCTGCCTGGAAGAGAATAAAGAGCGTCGACTTCACAGGGATTTCCTTCTTGCCTGAATGTACCTTCTAAACAGAAACGTATGATATGAATCCGACTATATGAGTTCAGTTGATTTTATCCAAACTGACATGGCAAACTGATTCAGACATCACTTTTAATTTCTGGATAAAAACAAATGTCTTCTCTCTGTACAAGACAGGTTTTCCAGCCAGACTTTAAATCTTTTTAATTGACTATCAGGATTGCTTTTTCTTTGGAGGACGGTTTTCATCCTGTTTCAAAACCGAAGCTCGAGCTGGGACATCTGTCCTTTAAATCAGCTTTGGGATCTCATAGACCGCATGGATTTTCTTGCCTGCCTTCCTGTGCTTAAGAAATGATCTCCCTCCTTCAGTACTGTGTGAATTAACCACCGCACACTGTTTCACCTTCCTTCACTTGACTTCATCATTCTGCCTCTGTAGTCAGTATAAACAACCTAACCAGAAAAGAGTGAGTAAGTGGGAGAAAAGATTTACTGGTAATTCGCCAAATCCCGTGTCTCCTCACTTCTGGTGCCGTACGTTGTTTCGTTTTGCAAGATAAAAAGTAAAACAAGGTCTGTTGGTAATGCTGTTTCCAGAGCCCTCGAACTATTAAACTGCTTCAGTCACGTAGCACTCTGTGAAAACATTCCAAATTGTCATTAGAAATACTTTTTTTTTCACCTCTTCATATCTGCAAAACCAAAGAAACCTAAATACTGTAAAGTAAATACAAAAGTTCTGTAGAACTTTGAAAGTCTGCAGAATCACTTAACTAAACTAACATTAAAAGATTAAAAAGAAAGTCCTGACTGGTGACTCAGTGTAAAGGAATCAGAGTTGGTTTGAAACTGTTTAAGCAGCATCGGAACTTTTCAAATCAAATGTGTTAACCTTGAATCCATCATTGCATATTAGTTTGATAATTTTATAAATTAATACGCACCTAATTACAAACAAGAAAAAAATTTGTCAATAAATCAACTACTTTTATGGAAAAATCCT
Source organism: Poecilia formosa (assembly GCF_000485575.1). NCBI lineage: Eukaryota > Metazoa > Chordata > Actinopteri > Cyprinodontiformes > Poeciliidae > Poecilia > Poecilia formosa. The sequence goes on from NW_006799955.1 coordinate 3,964,287, forward strand.
TAAAAAAAAAAAACTTCAACAGCATGGGTTTTTGTTGAGGTTTTATTTTAAAGCAACTGTTTTCACTGTACTTTTACAAATATTCTGCTTGGCATGAAAGACTTTTCTCTATAATTTTCTTTAGCCCAACTACTGTAAAGTGCCGCTGTATTTCCTTTGGTCTGCTTGGCTCTACTCTGTGCCTACACCATATCAGGGGATGAAGCTGTCTGTTCAGGTGATTGACACAAGCCCACATTAAGAGGTGGTTTTGGAAATTAGTCCGTGGAGACCCTTTGGAGCTGAGCTGGAGAAGGAGGCCTGTCTCTGAGAGGAGCTGTGCCTTTTTAACCCCACTCATTTGTATGCCGATGCGCGAGAGGCAAGCTGCTCTCTAAATGGCTGAGGCATTCTGGCTGGTACCCCCTCGACACGTTCCTGCACAGACAGACCCCGTGGAGAGCTGCCAACAATATGCAGCCCAGAATCCTCAAATTACAATGGGCCCAATTAATAATCACATAGTTATTTCATATTTTATACACTCTTACAAGATTCAGAGTAACAAAGTCTCCATTAGAAATCATCAATGTGTGTTTTCTCCTGACCAAGGCAAAGCTTTACCTTAACACCATGAACTTTGCGTTTTCTTTTCCTTGGAATGTTAGAATTTGGGATTTTTTTAATGATGTGGTAGCTTGACCATTCTTTCACCCTCTTTTCAATTCACCATTATGGGCAGATGTGTTAAAAATACATAATAATGGGACTGCAGAGGGATAGCCATGAAATTTGAATGAGTGTTGGAGGAATGCAGCATGAAATAAAACATATAGCTGTTATATATAAGGCATGACTTTGGACCAATTAAGACATTTCACAAAGTTGTGATAGTTTAGTTAGCAGTTTAAATTTTGGCATTAGACAGTAATGGATTAGTTTTTTTTTTGTTTTTTTTTTTTGTATAAACAAACTTTCCAGCTGCACAGAAAAAGTTACCTTTATTTAATTTTACATTTTACAATACACATTTGCCATTGAATTAAAAATAAAAAATACAAATTTAACATTTTTAAAACTTTTCCTCAGTCAGATTAAAGCTTATTGTGCCAACCAGTTATGTACATTTTCATGCACCACATGAGATGTAAAAAAATTAACTGAAAGTTGCACATAAATTATATATTTGGACAGAAGTCATGGAACTCATGCAACAAGCACAGCAAATTTTCAATTTGAGACTAAAAAGCGATTCATAAGGTCTCTGTGTGGAGAGCTTTCAATGGCGAATTACAGGAAGACTATAAATGATTTAAATACCTTTTACACTTGAAGCTTTTTATCCATATAAACGCAAAAATTAAAAAATAACATGTTCCATTTAACAAGGTAATTAGGTCATACTGTATTTTAACTGTACAATAGCCAATCCACTTTGTTCTAATCACATTTTGTGTTCAATGTTTTGTTATATTAGATCACACCAAATGACACAGACAGATTCAACGTGGTCCACTGCGTATCAGTGAAGAACAAATTTCAGATTTTGACATGTTCATTTAAAACTTGTTAATCAGATATAAATATGCAAAACGGCTTCCCGTGGGCCTCCATTGAAATGCTAATACAGGGTGCAAGTAAAGGTGGGGTGAATATAGGTTCTGATGCAGCAAAATCACAAAGGTATATTACTGTTCTTATCTCATTAAAATATGAAAGAGATCAGCTATGTTACAGCAACCTTTTTTAATGGAAATGCTGTGATTTCAAGAGGTTTGACATTTAAAAATTTAAATTCTCATATCAAACAAAAAAAGCTTTTCAAGATTGTTTATTTTTTTTACGTAAAAAGATGGTTTTCCACCTCTCCTTTTCTTTGTTTCCCTTGTTGATCTTTCTGATGCCAAATGTTAAACTGATTTGTGTTTTAACAGACCTTATAAATGTGCTACTGTGAAGCATTTGAAATCAGGTGGGAGTATAGTGGGAGGCCTTAAGTGTAGTGGATTATGAAAGATAAAATTGTGAAGTGTGCTTGCATGTGTAATGCATTAAATCAATCTATAATTGTCTGAATAACTTTCCTATGCAAAGACGTGTATATAGGTCAAATTAAGGTAATATAGATCCGGCTCTGTAGTCCTCTAAAGCCTAAATATACTAGGCTTGGGAATATCTTTTCCCCGAAGCATTTCAAATGTTCGACTCTTTCTGTGGTTGTGTCCACACAGCATTGTAAAAATGCCCACACCACTTAAACTTTTTTTTTCACATTTTATTGCATTACCATCACAAGTCAATTAGTTTTTTGGGGGGATTTTTTCTGACGAAAAACCAACATAAAATATACAATTGTAAAGTGAAAGAAAACTGATGCACTTTTGAAATTTAGCTCCATTCAATGTTTACATCTGTTCTGATGTGCTTTCCTGTCTCCCCCGTAGTCATCCCACAGCTTGATGCTGTCACCACTGTAAATGTGGTGAGTTCTTGGTGTACAACCACATGTAAGACTAAAAGTAGCTAATAAAGTTTATTTTTGCAAAGATGTCCTGTCTATTATCTTCTTCCACTCGTATACTGTTGCAAACCTATGCCACCGGCACAGAACAGCTGTATGTAGTCTTAATTCGAATTACACACAGGTGAACTCTATTTCCTATTTCAGTGACTTAAGAAGGTATAAAGTACTAAAGTAATCAGACTTTTTGCTGTAGCTTTTTTACAGCAAAAAGCTACAGCAAAAAAGCTACATTTTGTTTTACTGTAGCTTTGTTTTTACAGTTAAACATAGAAAATCAGGCATCAATTTTTACATAAATTTCACAATTGTGTACAAATTTATTCCCATTAAACTACACCAAAAGCTGCAGAATATAAAAAGTTAAAGAGATGTCAATAGTTTTGAAAACCATTGTAAATGAATCTAACTGAGACTTTACAATTCAGCTTAAATCCATGCTAATCTGTTATAATATCTTTTCATGTAACCTAATGGACAGTAACCAAAACAGCCACCTCCAAATCCGCTGTGCTGGTTGCCCTAGCAACTTAAAGGGGCGGTGTTCTGTATTTTTCCGATACATACTGTTTAACCATTTGACCTTCAGTGATAAATATGCTGTATACGCCAAACATGGCTTCCTAACGCCTCTGACTTCTTTTGACTTTCTAATTTGATACCTTGAAATTGGCTCCTGTCTCTTTAAGAAGCCTTAACTTTTTCTGACAGTCCACCTTCAGATCGTCATCACAACAGTGCTTGTCATTATCCCGTTTACAACCGGGCGTTGGACTGAGAAGTTCATGATGAACTCAGCAGACATGCTGTCCCACCAGGTATTTGCAAATTATGTTCCTGTCAGTCTGATATAGCTGAGTACAGAAGGTGCAGGGCACAGGTGCTTTGTGGGCTGGAAGACTCCACCTTACCTCTTTTTAAACAACATTGCTGTATCAGTGGTAAAATAACAAAAAAAATTGAAAGAAAAAGTTTAGGTAAAGTGAATTTTCTACATTTTGGTAAAAAATCAATATCTAAGTACTATTTATTTTGTCGTTCCAGAGAGTCTGATCTACATTAAGAAGATCTTTCTTCACAGATATGCATAATCCTCAAGGTTATAAATATAACGTCTACATCCTCACCGCAGTATCAGCGAAAAAAAAAAAAAATCACATCATGGTGTCCTTGGTGATAATCCAAAATCAGTGGTGAATTGCACATTGAAAAACTTTGTAACTTAGCTTGTATTATTCATTTGAATATTATGCCGAACACTTTTCACTTTGAAAGGAAGAGTCCGTTAATAATGTCAGCCACAAAGATTATGCCTTTGAGAGACTAGTCAACAATTTCTACAAAATTATACTTTTATTTCCATATTTTAGTAAATTTGGATCCAAGATTACACACTTAACTCAAAAAGTCACAAATGTTAGCTTCAATTTTTTTTATCTTGCCCCATCCTGTATTTCCACAGACATAATGACTCGAAATGCAATATAAAACAACTCTGGTGTATCTCTGTTGTGGTTAATTTAATAAGTGAGTTATTCTGTACAGTTTTACAGGTCAAAAGATAAAGCTAAAATCCCATCGGAGACACTGGGATTCACAATTAGTTTATTGATGCTGACTGGCCAGCTCCTCATTTCTGCTTTACTCAATTAACCTAAAAGTTGCTATAAAACATTTCAGACCTATAAGAGCATTATATTTCAAAAAAAAAAAAAGTTGGTTGCTGTGCACCTTGGAGATCAGAAGAAATGCTAAAAGTTATATCTACAAGGAAACCCAAAAATACAGGCAATATGGCTCACAACCCAGGGTACCAATACATCAGGGGAGACACAAGCATTTGGGAAGAAATATAAAAATCAAAAGTTCTGGCCTAATCAAGTTCGGTACTGAACCTGGATGGCCTGTACATAGTGAAAGTGCCCCATTGTGTTTCCACTCTCTGCTGGTTTCCGATTTGCAGCTTCTTGGTACTAAGCGAAAACACAATTTCAGGTTTCACAATAACAAAATGTATTATTTAAAATTCAAAATCTAAAATAACTAGCTTGAATACAGGTGAAATCCAAACTTCATTTTCTGTTTTGCACAGAATACCAAGGAACCATTTCCATACTAGTGTAGCTTCATGGGACACACTAACTGTACAGTATTTGCTTTGTTTTTACCGCAGACAACATAAACAAAAATGTCATCTTACTTTTGTTCAATAAAGGCATGGATTATTAAAAATGTTTAGCAACTAAAGATGAAATGTGGCATCTTTCCAGAATAAGAAAATATATAACATCTGAAAATGCACTAAAGAAATGCAAGAGATTAATTAAAAGAAATATGGCTGTGGCCTCTAGCTGCACAAGCAAAATACAAAGAGCTAAATTACGCAATACTTATTTAAAGCATGTGGAAGTGTTACATAAATTATTTGATAAATGCTTACATTCCTCAGCAATATCTCAGCTCACCCTGCAGTATCTACAACTTATCCTTGCACACAGAAAATGGCTGCCCTGCTCCACACATGCAGGTCTTCAGCACCATCCATTTCAGAAACATACCATTTTATTAAAATTCTGACTGCATAGGGTGATCAGAAGTCCAGTTTTCCCCAGAGATGCCCCATTTCTGAGTTTTGTCCCGTTCATCCAGGGGTAAGGTTGTAACCTGTCCGGAAAAAAAAAAAAAAAAAAAAATGAATCGTCCTTTGGCAGAAAAGTGTTGGCTTCTGTATTGAACCGATACAGCACACAAATTGTTCTCTTTTTTCACAATACATATTTCTATCACACACAAATATCATTGCTAAATTTAACAATAATGAACTAAATAAAAACAGGAAATATTAAGGACACCAAAATTGTCATTGACAGAGTGGCTCTCATGGTTGCCTAGAGACAAATACCACACAACGCACCGCTTTCAACATCAGATGAACATTTAGCAAATATCCATCTGATACATCTGATACATTGTACTGGTTCTATTTGAATGCCTACAGTTTAGGACAACAACTCACCACATAACTGACCCACATGCACAATCACTCAGTTGAAAATTTTAAACTGGTATTAAAGAACAATGATAAGGAATGTAACACTGTCTGGAATCCAGGTTCTTGGTGGTACTGGTTGGAAAGGAGATGGGAATTTGAACGGGAATATCGGTGATGAAGATCTGTAAATAGAAATGAGAGGTAGTCTTACTTAGCAGAGTGACAGAGGATCGCCGGGGGAAGGCGACTGGAGTTTGGGGAGTGTGTCGTCTGCGATGAGGTGATGAAGACGTCAAAGATGGACAGGCCGAGGGTGAAGGACCAATGTTGGAGGGTGGGCAGCTTGCAAGGTGGAGGTTAAATTTGAGGATGGTGAGGGCTGCCAGTCCTGAAGGACGACTCCCGGGTGGTTATTTCTTGAAAGATTTGGTTAGGTGACTCCAGTACTGACTTCAGTGAGGATGAGTACAAGGCATGTTTATAAAATTGATAGAGTGACTGGTGAATGCTTTTAGTGGTGCACGGTGGGATTGTCTGATATCAGAACGCATATCAGGAGACTTGGACATTGGTGTCACAGTTCTTCATCTTTAATCATCTCCTGGCACTAATCAAAGAAAAATTTCAGACTTGATTTGTTGCAATGGAAAGGCAAAAGCAAAGGTGGCCATTCATATAAGAACTACAACCATTTTATGTTTTCCCACAAAGCAATTTTTACGTCCATCCTAAATATGCACCACAAAAAAAGATGCAAAGAAACCTGATGATGTGTGTTTTTAGTTCGGTCAATTTTACAAAATGTTGCCCTTTAAAGCAATCTAACTTGTACTACAATTGTTCTACAAAGCTTTACTAGAGTTTATTTTACACATTATAACTTATAAGACCTCCTTACTAAGTACAGTAACATTTTGTTACTGGTCAGCCAAAATTTTATTGACAATTTGTACATTTTTCTCTTGCATACTTATTCCTATTTCATGAGAAAAACTGGGATACCTGAGTGTGTGAAGTACCATTTTCCCTCTCTGAAGTGGAAAATGTTCTGTTCAACACCTCTTCATTAGCTAACCACCAGATGCCAGCCTCAAAAAAGTGCTTATACCAAAAAACATGATAACCACATTCCCATGCTCTTAAATTCATTTGGGGGCGCACTGCACAGATGTTTTAATGCTTTGTAAAAAGTGCACTGGGAACACTAGAAAAGTCAAGTTTAGTGTAATTATTCATTTCGCCTTCGCAAAGACTGGTGAGTGCAGAGTAACCCTGACCAGTCCCTCTAGAGAGGTGTTTCCGTTCCTGTTGTGTACAGCCACTTAACCAGACTTACAGACATTAGGCACCCATGACTTTACTTCCAATCCAAATTTGACTCCTACAGTACTCTTCATTAAAATTTTACAGGTCAAAAATTTAAAAGGCCTTTAAAGAAATGTTCTTTTTCATTACATGTGACAAAAAATGAGGAGGTCAACCAGTGGCATAATGGGCACAGTAATTAGGGACTCGCGGTTTGATATAGTGTGACTGTTAACCAATGTAAGACTAATTAATCAATATTTTAATTATTGGACCTTGTAATGATGATTTTGTTACTTTCATCTGGATGGTGTTGCCAGAGTGGCCTCCTCTGTCATCATTAGCAAGAAAATGGAGGCTTCTACTGTGCTACGTGTGCCTTCATTTGTGTTACCAGTTAACTGCCAGCTAATAAAGAGTTCATATTGTTGGTTTTAGCAATTACTTCATAAAGAATTTTTGTCATGTTAAATTGAACTGTCTTCATTGTCACTTCCAGTTTTGCACGAATCAAGATTGAAGTTTTTGCCCATTCTTAATGGCAAAATGGCTCTAATCATCTGTGAACATCCATCTGCAAGTACTGTCACATATTCTCCGCTAAGTATAAACACCATGAGTTTTATTTTAAAAATGCTATATTTGCTATTCTGTAATTGCATTATTTATTTGTGTTTTATATTTTAGTCTTTGGAATACCAGAATTTTCACAAAGTTTGTTTTTCTGATTAAATCATATATGCATTATATATATATATATATATATATATATATATATATATATATATATTAACTCAGACATTTTGATCAGTGACTCTGAACTTGAACTTTTGTTTTGCACTGAATTACATCTATTGAAGTAGTACTAATCCTTTCTGATTACATTTTTTTCATATACCTGCCTTTGCTTTGTTGGTGTGTTTCTTTGGCCTGGTGAAAATCATTAAGTTCATTTTAATACATAAAATATTAAAAAACCATTAAGTTCATTTTAATACATAAAATATTAAGCCAACATAATGGATACAAGTTTGTGACTGTATGTTAAAACTTGAAAAAGTGAAGGTGCATATTTTTCCAAGAAGATTACAGCTTTTAATATTTAACCATAGTTAAGTTAAATGTAACACTTTATTTGAAGGGGTATGCATAAGACTGACATGACACTGTCATAAACATGACATGACACCTGTCATGAACATGAACGAGTCCTTATGAATGTCTATGACAGTTGTCATGAAGTGTCATTCGGTAAATAATGACACTTTTTTTGCAAAGTTGCTTTAAAAGGTGCATTAAAAGTCCATTAAAAGCGGCAACTTTGCATGATTATGTAAATAATGACAATTTAATGCAATGTTGGCACTTTTAATGGACTTTCAATGCAACTTTAAGAGCAACTTTGCATTAAAAGTGTCATTATTTACCAAATGACACTTCATAACAACTGTCATAGACATTCATAAGGACTCGTTCATGTTTATGACAGTGTCATGTCAGTCTTATTCACACCCTGTCAAATAAAGTGTTACCAAGTAAATGGCATATAAATACCACTACACATCTTCTGCACAGATCATGATCCCATACTCTGGCTTAAAAAAGAAAATGCATACACATAGCTGTGCATGTTTGCAGGCAAGACTACCCAAACAAGCTTTAGCATCCGTTTCCAAAGCATTTTAATTTGGAGGCTAGATTTGATGGTTTTATATGCCAAAACCTCTAGTCTTCTTTTTGGTTACTCAGAGGGTTTGAGATTTTTTAAAAGTCGGGAGGTGAAGGGGGGTCGTATTAGCAGACCCATGAAGTGGAAGAACAAGCAAGGTTAATGAGCAAGAGAAGACAGAGCAGCGCTGACACAGAAAGGCGAAAGCAAAGCGAGGTGAAAAGGAATGCCTTTGTCTTTTGGTCAAGCAATAAAAAAAAAGGGCAAAAACATTAATATTTTTTTCTGTTTCTAATTCTTAAATGTAATGTTACAGTTTTGTGGATTTAGATATTCAGGAAGAAAAAAAAAATATGTGCAAGTAATTTTATTTCCCTGTGAGATATGCCTCCTTAAATGGGATTACACAACTCGTCTGAGTGTGGCCTGTGAGTGTCAAGCCACATCTTAACAACAACTGGCGAAACTGTGTGGAGCTCATCTCCACTGAGGCAGAACTAAAATCTGGAAATAATCAGCTAGTGGGGAACATGAGAAATTCTCCAGAAAACACTTTAACGCCACTGGAGCCCACTGCTCCTCAAGATTGGATTCAGGTACCTAATCCCAGGCGGCAGCTGCCCACCCTCCCCCTTGCTTTTCTTTCATACAGTGGAGCGCAGCAACCACAGGGAGTCAAAGGGGGCAGAGAGACTGCTGTGGCTGACACCTGCTGGGCGCTATAAATATAAAAAAAACTGGAGCTGCCATTGTTAGTTTGTACTGTAGTTCTCTCTCCCAGGCCACTCTCTCTTGTAGGCTGATGTGTACTTTAATGCTTGCTGAAGGCTTCTGCCATCACCAAAGATAAGCAAGCATCCAAATGACTCAACTGATTCCACACAACAGCAACGATCCCCGGCCTGGACGGCAACAAAAACCTGTCACTGCGTTCCATTCAAAACAAAGGCAAACTTTGTTTTGAATGGAACTTTGTATTTCTAAACTTTGTATTTCTGTTGAACAATAGGTTTCAAATTTAGTACTTTTTAACTGTCTGCAGAACATAAATATGTATTAAAATGGTGCCTAAGCCAAACCAAAAGTAGAAAAAAAAATCAAAAGCTGGAATTGATATCCCTGTCAGTCCTCTCTTATTCTACATTATGACTTTGATTCTTATTGGTAAGTTAGTGTGTTCTTCTAAGCTTGACAAAAGTTCTACATTGTCATTTTGGGGTATCTGTGTGTAGACGTTAATTTAATACAATTTGGAATAAGGCTGTAACATAAAACGTGAGAAAAGTGTAGCACTGTGAATACTTTCAGAAAGCACTGAATGACTGAATGTTACAGAGCAGATAACCAGTGCATGTGATGGTTTTTCTTTATAATCCTAACAAGCTGTACTCCATATGAAAAAAGAAGTGAAGTCCAAAAAATCTGCAATATCAGTCAGTGATAGAATGACCTCATGATGACTATGCCTGGTAAGATACCAACATATGTATTTCTTCTATGGAAAAAAACTATAATTTCAGTGTAAGTCTTTCCATGCAACCTATCTTTCATCTCCCCCTTTTAAAGCTAGGAGAAGTAATGTGATTTGTTGGACATGTTCTGGCAAAAAAAATAAATACATAAATAAATACATAAATAAATAAAAGTCTGAGCTTGTGTTAGAGGGAAAGTAAAAAAAAAGTGAAAATGAGCAATAAGTGATGCAAACATGCTGAAACGCAGTAAAATGACTTTCAGCTTTTTGTTCTCACCATTTTATGAGGGAATTCCTTAAAACATATTCTGTGTATTTTGTTGGAATCACAGCCAACCATGTATTTGTTTCATACAGAGCTGCTTGCTTTCTGGCTTTTTCTCATCTCCCCTTGCTCTTTGACTCTGTTGTATCCCACGCCATGGGTAAACGTGGTCCTTACAGATGATCTCCTCTGGATTTCCAATTTGCAGAGCTCTGACTGCTACAAGGGAGCAGCAATATGCTTTAGCAGGACAGACGAAGCCAAACTGCTAGTCTGCAGCCGTGACACCTCCATTTCATGATCTTGTCAGTTCGTTGGAGAAAAAGTGGATTAATGTCATTTTCAAGGAGTCTCACAAAGCAAATCCTGACTTCAAACATGAAGGGGATTCTTATTAAGATGATCATCTTTGTCATCTGTCAGAGGGGAGGAAGACATGCAGCTGTAAAACACACTGAATGCACACACCAGAGGGATTATCTAAACCAGCCTGAGGTTTATTCACACCTAACCAGCTTCAAATAGCGACACCTGAATGTGTTCTGGAAATGTAATGCCTGTGTGTATGTTTTCTGCTGGACCCTCCCCCATGGCCTTCTCCTCCCATTGATTTTCCCGAGGGATACCCCGCTGAGGAAACGACAGGGCTGCTAAAATGTACAAAACCAGCTCACAGCAGGCTTTTGCCTCAGTTCTCTGCTTATGGATTTAATGCCTGACGTAAGCTAAAAGAGATAAAATAACAAATAAAAATAACAACAAGTTCTGATCAGTGCCACGGACCGCACACTGTGTTTTAATTAAAGGTCTGTAAATGTACACATTTATCTCATTATGTAGATGATGAAATTGAGATATTTTTAGAATGCAAATTGTAATGTATGTGTCCACTTAATTAAAACAAATTTGGAAAATGTATTATTTTAGTAGTTGAAATAAAAATGTGAAGCTAGCTTATAGATTTTTTTGTACCCAGGTTGTTCATTTTTTAAAAGAATTCCTATTTATGTTATTAATTTTGCATCTGATTCTTGATGCTGAAATGTTGTGGCCTACATAATTATGGGGAAGAGTGCTGACTTGACAATTTTCCTGTAGACAGTCATTGACTCACTGAACCAGCAGGCCAAGACACAAAAGAAGCTGACTATTCACAGGGTGATGTATCCAAAAATATCAAAGGAAAGTTTAGTGGAAGAAAAAAAGGTGGTAGAAAATGACCAATGAGAAAACAGGCCTGTTACATGGTGGTACAAAGTCATCTTTTCAGAATTGTGCTGTTTTATTTGATTATCAAGGTTCTGCAATCTGAAGGAAAATTGAAGATGTACAACTGCGTTTCATCAAGCCCAAAGTTGGGGGAGTATGCGTTTTCATGTAAACTTTTATTTGAAATAAATGGACTATTTTTTTAAAAGGTTATATTGGCTCTAGTGGCCTTTATTTGATAGTTAATTGACAGGAAAGTTGGTAATGAGAGATGGGGAAAGACATACGGCAAAGGTTGCCTGGCCGGGAATCGAACCTGCAACAGCCACGTCGAGGACTAAGGCCTCCATATGTGGGTTGTGCTTAACCCCTGCACCACCACAGCACACCCTAAATGGACTAATTTGAAACAATTTAGGCATTCAGCATATTTTACAGAACACTAAAAAATCATCACTATCAATTCACTTTTAAAATAATTAGAATTTATTGTTTGTCACTGAACACAAATTAAAGACAAATTAATAGACAGATGTTTGATTATACTTGGCTTACCATGATTAGAAGTGGCTGAGACATGTGTTCAGCAAAGGAGAAGATGAAACATATCCACAAATATGCATCAGATCTAATTTGAGGTCCAAATGGAATGTTTAAAAAATGCACATCAAAAATATATAAAGCAAGCTAACAATAACCTCCTAAAATGATCTTGGTCTTTATTCTTTGGAAAATTATAGAATATACCTAAAAACCAAGTCTGTGCCAGAAAACCTGTAAACTAGGGGAACTCTACCAATGTTGGTGAGATTTGTCAAGTACCCAAGCAGAGTTATGCCAAAAGTTTGTTGATAAGTACAAAAGGGTGTAACTTACTCACAAATATTTGACTGGATGTTACCTGCACAAATTGAATTAATTTCTTGACCCTGTATATACATCATATGTTTTAAAGTGAACACTTTAGACAAATCTATAAAAAAATAAAAGTTGTCCATCAAATTATTTATTTATTTTTTTTTAATTGATAAAAGCAGCTCTTTTTCCACCCAGGTAAAAGAATGATTAAAATATATAATTTACAAAACAAAGTAAATGTGAAATTAAATTTAACAAGATACGGGTAAGATGTAAACTTCAAATGGAAGTAAATCAATTATGACCTTCAGTGATTCACAACAGAATTCCGGTGAAACTATTTTACTACATACACACCAGTGATCAGGCCCACAATGCATGAAACCATTTTAAAGTGGTTGCTTTAAAGTTGTGGCAGTTCAAAGTGACCGAGTGCAGTAAGATATTCAGAACGATCCAGAGCAAGGTCAGTGTTTAAGTATATCTCCGTGTATCTGCAGAGAGGGAGACAAGGATACAACACATTTCATCGAGGACCACTGGAAGGGACAATGCAGAGCCATGACTTGTCTAGACGCCTGCTACTCATCCTTAGCAGAACGGCCTCCTAACAGCCTTGTGCTGAAATAAATCTGTGACCCAGTCTGCTTATTTATCAAAGACTTAGCAGATTCCTTCAGCCCCATCGAAGCGACTGCTTTGTAATGTATGCATTTTACATTGCAATACACACACCAGTTGCCCAGACTCGTCTGACTGACCTGCATTGCAAAGCCAGCCGGCTCCCTGCCCGCCACACCTGGGGCCCGTAGCTGGCGTGTGGCTGTCACTGGCCATCGCCATGCCATGCGATTGATGACAGCTATTCACTGATGAAGCTGTATTCATCATTCCTGTCCAGGGCTGCACTGACCAGATGGACCCTGACCATCCATCCACTGTCAGGGACACATCTGTTCCCGGTGTTGCTTAGAGTACTAACAAGTCACCTGCTCCCTGAAAGGCTGGTGTCAGCCATGAAGACAGGAATGCTGTACATGCTGCCTGTTAAAGACAGAAAAAAAATATTCAACAAAGAAATACAGACTGTTTCCCAATTGTGTGGGATTTTACTCAACGTGATGGCACCATCAAGGTGTAAGCTGTAATTAGAGGTATATTGCTTTTGCTGAATCATTCTTCAGCTTGTGCTTGCATTTGGGAACAGTAATTTCCTCAGAAATTAATTCCTAAATGTCCAGCTATTCACAAAGGCGATAATTTTTCAGCCCCATTTTCTGGTGGAGATCAGAATTCAGAGTTCAATCAGTTAACAAATCAATCAATGATGACAAGCTGAGCTGGTTCTGAAGGAGCAAAGTGGCCTCACACCATTACACTAGCACCATTATGTTTATCGCTATTATGTATTTTCCTGAAATTCTTTGTTAATTTTGTATAACAGGAGCCTCACCTTCCAAAAAGCTTCGCTTTTATCAACCCACTGAATACTTTCCCAAAAATCCTGAGTTGTTTTCAAACTAACTTTTAACAGGTCAGTAAATTATTTATCACCTCTCTATATTGTTACCTTCACTGTAAACAGTGCATGATAAAAGTTGGAGCTTTACAATAAGGTGCAGAGGTGCCTGTGGGTAACCCACTCGGCTGATTTATGGCTAAAACCTTCTGCATCTTGTTTATTCTGCTCACTTGTCAACTCACAGATAGGGAATTTGGTACCATTACTGACATCAATTGGACATTTTTAAATGCTTCAAGTAGTCCAAGTGTGACAAAGGAAGTCCTGTAAGGTTCGTCATTGTCTTAAGACTCGGTTGTAATCGCCTTACTCAGCGTGACTGACAAAAGATCTCTCCAGCTTGATTGGAAGTATTGATCTTGAGGCAGGTCCATCCAGACAACTCGGAGATGCACACTAACAGCTTACACTTTCAAAAACATCTCTTCATCTGCCCTAATCATCTGATCAATAATTAGCATTAGAACAGCAAAGCCTTCAGCCATGTGTTACGTGCGCCAGGTTTCAGCTGCTTGCTGCCTCTGCTCTGCTTCCCACAGGAGAGAATTCTGCTGAGTAAAGCCAATCTGGGGGACTGGGGCAGGGAGGGCAGGTTGGAAGCCCAGGCAGCAATGACTTTCAGTTTCTAAGCCCCACCCAGCAAGCTCCGTCCACCCTCCTTCAATGTCGTGCAAGATCGGCAAGATTTCTGTCACCTTCATATGTGGCAATCTGCCAGCTGCTCTTGGAAACAAAAATCATTCTCACAGCATCCTTTTGAAGCAGCATGAACTTGTTAATCTTCTGATAATTGAGGCTTTAAAAGGAATATCAAAACTCAGATCTGAGAACCGACAGCAGGCCAGAGTTTTCATTTCAGTAAACTATATTTCTGACATCTTTTAAAATGAGACATAACCAGATACTTACATGTGAATGAAAAGAAAAGATAAATTAGTCAAAAAAATAGCTTTTTTTTATTTTATTTTATTTTTTTACAACTACCCTTTATTCTGATGCATGTCTGATTCAAAACTCAGTGCAACCAAAAGGGCAGGGATTAAGTTGTAGATAGGTTTAAAGCAGGGTTAGATTATAAAACAATATCCCTAGCTTTGGGCATTTTACAGAAGACTGTTTCATCCATCATCTCAAAATGACACAGCAGACAGCAAGAAAAGGAGAGCATTAATTAAAGAAACAGCTAAGAGGTCTATGGTAACGTTTAAAAAACTGCAGGCACCCATAAACTCTGCAATCCAAAGTGAAATGATTATAAGATTCTGCAAAAAAATAATAAAATAAAATATATGAAATTATATATTTTTATAGGTATTGTATTTAACATATATTAGTTTCCCACTTGACTTTGTATTTTTGTATTTAACTTGGACATCATATGTCTTTAGTTACATTATAACAGTCAAATGTCTGGGTTAGGAAAAAATGAAAATCTGGATATTTTTCTAAACCTAAACACCTGAAACAAATATTACCACAAATTGTTGTCAGCTGAAGCACCGTTTTTCATGTTTTATGTTGAAAATAGTTACAGGATGGCGATCTGAAAACTAGCTTTAACTCTGATTATTCTACTTGTGCTTCAATTATACTCTAAGTAGGCGCATATTAGTTGGGTGCATTCCTTTAGTCATTTGCTGCTTGATTATTGTTTTGTAATTAATAAAAAAATATGAAGGAAAGGGTCCTTAATCCCCAGGTTGTTTTTGTTTGTGTTGATTACAACCTGATGATACTGACAAGTGCAGACTAACTCATCAACTAATTGCTAAGGGTATATAGAAAGGTTACAGAACAATTAAGAGAACTTCAACCTGCAGAAAATGGTGGCTGAATGCAGATCTCTCCCCTTTTCCAACACATTCACATCAATGCACAAGCTACGCATTTGGCTCCTGCAACAACAAATAAAAACTACTGAAAATATTAAATATATATTAAAGATTTGACAGCAAAACCTGGAATCCAAATTAATATTTTCACTTTGGAAAATTCCTGGAAAAAGAAAATCCATCTAAATGTTGCAGTTTTCCCTCAGGCCCTCCTTTTTTTATCAATATGTTTCTTTTTTTGAATAGACATAGCGCCTTTGTTACTCTGCCTACCTCGAGGCCACATCTTGCTGGAGACGTGCCAAATGTGTTCCACTTGTTGAGTCCATCACTTCCTCCAAAAGCCAACAGGAGCACACAGATGGACCTGCACGAGTGCACACAGCACTCCCTCACAGGCTTAGATGACTGCATTGTTATTATGTGCAATTCAGGAACAACAGATGACTACTCTGTAGCTCTCAGCAAGATGTGTCTCAGTACCCCTGCGTTGTTGAGAATGGTCCAGTCATCATGCCTTTGACTTCTGGTAAACAGTTATAGCTGCACCTCTACCTGTCTTGGATTGGCAGCTGTTGCACTACACACATCAATACTGTGTAGTATAAAAGAAAAGGTATGCATTATTCTATTTTATTATGAATCTCACTCAGAAGTGTATGCTAAATGCTCTTGTATCTTCACAATGCCAAACTGTAGACCATTTAAGGTTTTCAAATATCTCTTGAAAAGCAAACAAAACAAACAAACAAACAAAAAAAAATAGGTTGAAAGAATATTTAAAAAATTGCCCCAAAGCTCTGAACGTCATGTCTTTAAGGCGTCAGTTGATCATCTATTACATGGCAGGTTTTCAGCTCACAGAATTTTGGTAAGCATATGC
Organism: Poecilia formosa; assembly: GCF_000485575.1. Lineage (NCBI taxonomy): Eukaryota > Metazoa > Chordata > Actinopteri > Cyprinodontiformes > Poeciliidae > Poecilia > Poecilia formosa. The sequence goes on from NW_006799955.1 coordinate 3,980,796, forward strand.
AATATGTCAAACTGTGTGTGACATCATGCAATATTTAACAACATATTTCTTTCCATTCAATCTATTTAAGCTCCATATACACAAACACTAATATAAAGTTAAAGTTACAACTTGTGCCCTATGTTTCTTACAGTGAAACAAACTGTAAGAAGTACAAGTATCCGGTTTCTTTCAGCTATTTTGATGTCCGTAGGTATATAATTTTTAATAGGGTATACTTTGCACTTCAATGTCCAGTTAATATACTTTAGTCAGGAAGTAACTAGGCAGCATTCAGCTAAACTACTAAGTAAAAATAAGAATATAAGAAAGAACTTATGAACTAAAACATATATGGACTTATAAGATGGCAAACAAATAGCAGGCATGATGAAGTCAAACCCGTTATTCGCTTTTCAGCTAACAACAATGAAAGTAGAGTCTTTGGTCCTAGGTAGCGATCCCTCCAAGTTCCTCATGTACCTTAAGAACCATGAGAACAAATACTAATCTGCGGCTGGTCGGCGTTATCATGGGGAAAGAACATAATGTAGAAATGCTGAAGCAACACCTTAAGACATCAAACAGGAAGCAAAGCTTATGTTCTTCAAAATGGACGATTGCTCCATATTGCCATATTAATTACTAATTGACTTTATGACTAAGTTGTCATCATAAACCCCTAATCTTAGTTTCATAGAAAATGTTGTGTGCAAGAACAAGCAACCCTGACATCAGTTATGTCAGAAGGAATGGTCCAATATGCCAGCAAACTATTTTGATGTTTATGGTAGAGTACTCTTTTTTTTTTTTTTTTTTTTTTTTACCCAAGTCATTAAGTGTAAAAGATAATTCCACCAATTACAATTGAAACATATGTGTGAGTCTTCGCGAAATCTGGCTTATATGACTGAATAAATTAACTGAGTTAAATTCAATATGTAACAATGTATCTGTTATCTGCTGTGGCCAACTGTGTTGGTGCCCATG
>NW_006799955.1:3982160-4041043 GCF_000485575.1 Poecilia formosa
TATTTTGATGTTTATGGTAGAGTACTCTTTTACTTTTTTCCTTTTTTTTTTTTTACCCAAGTCATTAAGTGTAAAAGATAATTCCACCAATTACAATTGAAACATATGTGCGAGTCTTCGCGAAATCTGGCCTATATGACTGAATAAATTAACTGAGTTAAATTCAATATGTAACAATGTATCTGTTATCTGCTGTGGCCAACTGTGTTGGTGCCCATGTGTTAATGCATGTACATGTGTGAGTGGGTGATTCTGAGCATGAGCTTGAATATATGTCAGTGTGTGTTTGCCTGTATCTGTGTGTTTGCACCTGTTGATGTGTTTGTTGATGCCTGGTCTGTGCTCCTCTCCTCATGCGCAGGCACTCAAGAGACGCCTGCGCTAATGGAAGCTGAAGCTGTCGTGGTGGTATTGATTGCTCAGACCTGCAGATTATTGCTCTGAAGAGTGACCAACAACAACCCACTGAGGTTGAAAAAAAAAAAAAAAAAAAAAACCTTCTCTAACCAACAGGAGTCCAGCCGCTCAGCCCTGAGAAGCAACATGTTTAATTGTTTGTGGTGTTCTCCAGCCCCTACAGCTCAGGGCCCTGAGGGAGAAAGGCAAGTCCAGGGCCTGACCTTTCCCTTCCATTGCCAGCCTCATTCATGTGTAGACTAGGAAATGTATCAGTGCTTCGCACTACAACATTGCTCCAATTACCAGATACAAACAAAATCTGAGCCCTTATCAAATGGAATAGAAACATTGCATCCAGAGGCCATGAGGCAGGCAATGCACAGTTCGGTAAAAGTGGGTCCAAAGATTTTGCATTTTAAGATTTATAATCATGGTTCCTCCACATTTCAGGTGACACAATTGCATACTTTTCTAGACTCAAGTTCCCAAAATCCTCTGAACTTTATGACCAATGCTTACATTTATGTTTAAAACACACAACCCTGAGTCTAATATTTTTACAGTGGTCAAGCTTTACGTGTAAATGGGAAATATTTTGGTGACAAGGACAGATGGACGGATGTTTTAAATAAAACTCCACACTTTTCCAGACAGCACAGTGCCCCTCTATGAATGATATAAACCGTCTGTATTTATCCTACTAAAATAGCAATATGCTGTGCGATATATTAATTTATGCTTCCCAAAAGGGAATTCTGGGCTTTCTAACTAAAAGTCAGCTCAAGTTAGAGATCATCCTCAACACCTACATTGATTGCTGAACAAAAACGGTGAGAGGTGCATTAGGAGAGAGTCAGGTCCATGTTGGCAACACACTCGATCAGCATTCAGCTCAGTTGTTTGCAATTATAATGAATATTAATGACTGTTTTCTCATACATAATATTCTCATAATGACTCCACAAAGTAAATGCGGCCCTCCTAAACAACCATTTATCATAACTACATACCACAGCAATAATACTGTCAACTACTGCAAAAATAGAGCCATCAGTTACGCTCTTCAAACTCTAATGTGTAAGCGTATATCTGTCAAAACGAACTGGAAAACAAACAAACAAACAAACAAACAAAAAAAACTATATCCTGTATAAAATCACATTAAATATTAAAGCCACTGACTGTAAGATGAGTATCATCCTCCTATTATTTTCCTTTACCACTCTACTTTTTATTAATTCTGGCAGCAAATGCATTTTTACACACACAATATATCTTTATATTTCTCTCTAACTGCCATTAACCGTGTTCATTACTAAACAAAATGTAATTGAGGGTTGCGTATGTGCTCAAGACGCCACCCCCTCCCCCCCTCCTTTACTTCCATCAAATACCTTTTCCCGAGGGCCATTAAAATAGCAGAGAAGCCAGGCTCAATCCACACAGACATTATCTGCGAGCGGCTGAACCCTGTTTGGGAATTGGTAAAGCGTACAGAGAAATAGACTTGGGACAGAACACCCTGGCAAATTCCATTTCACAACTGAAGTGGTCTACTTGTGAAAGATCATTTGGGTTGGAGTGAGTAAACAGAGGGGACTCCATCGCTCTCAATGACTTATGTGTGAAAGCTGGGGATTACAGGCGATCAGGAAGTCTTGGAGCTGTTTGGAGAGGAATTGCCTTGCAAAATGAATCAAACTCCGGGCACTGTGTTTCGCAAAAGCATCTTCTTTTCTCTCTCTTGTTTTGGCTACATGGGACTTCAGGGAATCAAATGGGTCAAACTGATGAGGACTGACAGCATTTTGTTTTAATTCACTAATATTTCTGAAGTAAACTAATAAAGAAATCTGATTTTTGAATTTAATTTTCTAACAGTTTATTTTATTTAAGTCAACAGCTTAAAATGTACAAAATTATTGTTCCTTCACAGCTTTTTTCTACTTCAGAAAGATTCAAAGTTTTGCCTTAAGCTGAAATAAAACAGCATTTTTGGTTCTGTTTTTCTTTAAATACAAAAATAAAATCATATGGATTTCCTTTGGATGGTAAAACACATATGGCTTTGTGTTGGACTCAGCAGCTGGTCCTTAATTAAGAGTGCGTTTTTCCTTTCTTTTTGTCAGACCCTTGACCTTTGCCTCAGAGTCGTCAAACTCATTCTCTAACTACAACTAATTTGAAATATCTGAACACTTGCAGAAAAATATAATCCTCATTGTTAATCCTCACGGCCGAAGTTTCTGTCAACAGAACCACTTGGTGTGAAAATTTGTATTTTATAATTTTTCTTTTCAGTGTCATACACCTGTCTATTTCTGTGTTGATGAGAATATGCTAATGAAGAAAATATATACTTACTTGTCACTTATAATATAATATGTGATTATATTATCGCAGAACAAAACTCTATGAGGCTTCTTAATGTCAAAAGACCAGCAGTGAGTAATCCTGAATACAATGATATTGTTGTAAGATCTACATTTATTTAAGTATTATTAGCTAAATTGAAACTGTGATTTTAGTAAAGTTTAGTAAAGTTTGTACTGGGACTCAACTGTCACTTCAAAAGACGCCTTTTTTAATCATTTCCCCAAACCTGAATGTGCCACATTTATTGGTTCAAACCGATATTACATCATATTATTTATCAGAATAGAGAGATAACTTCCCTGCCATGTCAGCGACTTTAAAGGTGCACCACTATGTGATTTATAGGCACATACTGCCATTTTATAGCACAATCAAGCAACTATGTTACCTTAAGTTATGATAAAAATGCTATATAAGTCAAATATGACTTTGAAGACATTTGGCTTTGCAATTTAACTCATTGCCTGCATCTTTGAAAACTCCTGCTCTTTCTGAAACTCCACCTTCAGGAAGTCTTCACAACACTCCTCTATTAACTCTATAGCAAAGTTTTCACCAGCGTTGCACTGGTAGCTCATACAATGAGCTCAGTAAATGTGCAGTTCCGTCAGGAGTTTGCTAATTGCTGCTGACTAGTCTGAAGGAACTGGCTTAGGTGGAGATCAAATGGCTTGCACTGAAGCATCAGAAGGACAGAAAGGCAACATTGTACTCATGTTCACATGAACATAAGTACAGTATTGAATTTATAGGGGATGTAATGCAAGGCAGATTACATAATCTATGATGGAATTAAAAAAAAAATCATGTTTTCCAAATTTAAATTATTACCAGATAACCAGAAAAATCAGAAGGGACATTAAATGTGTCATTGACATTAGAAACCTGTTCAAGAAAAAAGAGAGGAAAAAATAGATAAGCAGAGGAAATTCAATCACAAATTTCTGATAACTATATATAATTTTATTATTATTATTATTATTGTTTTTGTTTTATTATGTTGAATTCAGCATAGTTAAACACTCATTTGTGCTCCCATGTTGCATCTCCATGCTTTCTCATTCAATAAATTGATAAAAATATACATATATACCAAATGTATTGCACAAAAGTAGGAAACCAAAATGAACATGATTTTTTTTAAGACATCAAATTATTTAAATCCTTGTTCATAAACTTGTTAAAAAATTTTCCAGTGTGATGGCAGTGGGCTTTTACATAAACACAAAAGCACTTAAGTGTGATGGGCGAAGAGGCACTCAGTTACTGTGGAGCCAGTGAAGCTGATAAAAAGGGAGAGGCATTAATTGAATGACCCTGGCATCACTTGTTTAAATAAGCAGATGTGCTTTAATATCAAAGGCGCACCACTGTAGAAAATTGTGTCTTACTGGCTTTTAATGTCTTCGTCTTTGACCATTTTAAAAATGTTGTTTAACTGTTAACTAATCAGCCTCAGTAAAATTATACACATAATGTAAGTGACCTTACAGTGTAGGTCATCTGCAACGCACTGAAAGTCTTTAGATTTAAATTAACTCTTGCTGGGGAATTCTTTGAGGTTAAAATCACACTAATTTACTTTTTCAACAGACTGCTAACAAGCTGTTTTGATGTTAATGTGATTTTATGTGTCTTCTGAACACATCAGAACCGAAGAGAAATAAGCGAAGACAGACATAAGGCACACCTGGTGGAAAAAATGTTTTAATAGTGGAAAACGTCTGAATTCCTGCAGAGGACAAACCGTGGCTGCTATGACGGATCCGTCAAAGCAGCAGAGTCTGTCTCTCCTGATGTGGACTTGGACTCAACCTGCTGCTGACTGAAGCTCTGCACTGTCCACTGGCACTCAGCCAAACTATGCATGCTACTATTGTCCTTCACAATCCAAATCTCAAGTTTTCTACTCAGTTAAAATGCATCAGGTGCGGGCATTAGATACAAGCGATTTATCTGTTATTTGGACTGAATTACAGTGGCAGCTTCTCAAAGTTATTCACAATCAGAAGACAAAACTGAGTCTTCACAAAAGTGTTTTTGTCATGCTTTCTTGCCGACCATATGACACCATGCTGTACAGTATGCCTTGGAGCAGACTTCCAAACAGTCCCGGCATCATCTGGTGTATCTGTCACATCCACAATTACATTATTGCTGTTTCACTCACTCGAGCCACTGTGTCAGAGCTCTCAAAAACCAAACAGATGGAGCTTGTTGGCAACAGAAGGCATGCAAATCATGGATCATTTGATTGGAGATCTTATTTAATTATTCAACCAAGTGGTCGTCTTGGATACAACTCAATACATGCTGCCTACTGTACAATATGTGTACACAACTGTTACAATCTTTATCTAATATGAAAACTAATTGTGTTTTATGAGGAGCATTGTATCGAGCATATAGCAAACATCTAGAAGAGAAAGGGGGGAAAAAAACTGTTGCTTTTAGTGGTGCACATTTTGGATTTACTGCAGCTTAGTATCTGCATGCACATATTCACATATTTACAGTCACATTCACAGTACCAGTCTAGCCACATTTAAGTATAATGTTCATTTTATACAAGCTTTATAAAAAACAAGCAGAAAAGCAGGGGGAGAGGCAGCTCTGACAATGAACCTAAATTTCAATCATGTCATACAAGACAAGGATTTCACGCAGTGAAGTAAATTAAATGAAAATTTGGTGTTGGCTGAAATAGTTTGCAGAAAAACAAAATGAGCTGTATTTAACATCCAGGCACAATGTTGAAAAGTGACAATTGCTTATCTCCATGGAGATCAATAATGGCTGCGGGATCATTGTGTAAAGTGTCTGCAGGTTTAATGCAGAAAGGATGTCATTATTATTTTCTTTCTCCTAATGACCATCATTATGCACGGACACTGATTGAATTCCATTTGTTACCTACGTTTGAGCCTGAGTGGAATAATTACCATTTAAGTATCTCCATTAAAATTCATGTTCATACTCAGACCGTCTTTTAAAAATAACTAAAGTATTGAATGAATAGAAAATGCATCAGATATAACACAGGCTTGCGTTCATACTTCAAGTATAATTACATGTATTAAAGCATCTCTTCTTTTTTTCCCAGTTTGTCCACTTTTGAACAAGAAAAGCAGCTGCTGTTCGGTTGTTATCAATACAGCACACTCTTAATATTTAATTAAAATGGATTGCTGGTAAGTGTGATCAATACTCAACACCCTTTCTAAATTGCTTTTTCAACCTCTTGAGTCACATAGAAAATAAATATGTTCTAATGCTTACATATAAGTCTGCTACAATTCTGCTTTTTTAGATGTGTCACAGGCAAAGCGGTGATTGCGCTGCATTCAGACATCAGCAGATCTTTTTCTGCTGTGCCGAACATGGATGACAGCTTTAAACAAGATTTATTCCCAAAGCAACTCTGTCATAGGTCTATAAGCCTATTTCTTTATCCACTGGCGCATGAATTTGGCAACAACAAAACATGTCACTCCTTGTTTCTAGTTTTACTGGTGGTCATCCTTGAGCTTGTAGTCACCCAAGTGGAAGTAACTATGTTTACGTTGCAGGTACATAAGCAGCCTCCTTCTCAACACAGTCATCTTTCTGTAAATACACAGCCGGAGCAGAACAGCGAGCCGGTGGAGGAGAACGGAGAAGGGATTTAGCCCCACCTAATCAATCACTGACAGATTACTGCTAAAGCTACTTCCATAAACATTAAAGAGGGACAAATGCAGAATTGCAACTGAACAAGTGCTAGTTTTAAGCCAACAGCAGGACTTCCTGGTGATTTATCAAAGTCACTGCCACTGAGCAGCATGCCTGCGTGATTGTAGTTCACAACGGACAGAACTAAGGCACAGAGCTGAAAGGAGTGTTTATGCCCTCAGCTGTGGCACTGTCAGCCTTGTGGAATTTACTGTAAATCACATTGCCTTTATTGCAAGATTTAGTAGCTTATCCTCTTGTGGGCTCTATTCACTTCAAGATGCTCCCTATTAGAATTTCAGCTAGAGTACATACACACTGATTTAACAAAATAGTTAGAGTTTATTCCATAACAATGATCTGACAGTTGGCGTGCATTTTTCTTTACACCGATGTCTATTGATATTTTTGGATCGTAATTATTCACTTAAACATAAATTCACAATGAATTAAATAAAATAAATTATCTTACAACATAATTGTATATTGACTTGAGCAAAGGATTACAGTATGTATCCAACATTACATATTGCAGAAAAAAATTATTTAGCATGCATTCAAAATCACCACAAATTTATCAATAGCAAATACTTCAGAATAATAAAGACAGAGTTTCACAGAGGTTACCTTTAGTTGCTACATGTTGTCCAGATCATGTAGCAACAGGGAACAACATTAGCTCATTGATTTTGAAGCAATTCCTCATTCTGAGCATGCATGTGGTGATGGTGGAGAGGAAAACTCACTTTTCCATGCGGCACATCTCATGCACAGCTGAGATATGCAAGGGCATGGGTTAAGAAAATATGAATTTAGCATTAGCACTGCTGCTAAACTAGTCAAGCTAGCTGATATAAACATCTTACATGTGTTCTAACAGAGGTCATGTTAATTTTTTTCTGTAATTACCACATTTAAGCAGTTCATTGGCATCAACTGCTGAAGAAACTCAGCTTGCAAGCAGGATTGATTCCAGAGTTACAGAGTTAGTCTTGGTTATATTAATTCTACTATCCCACATGACATTTACAAACAGGTAGTGAATAACTAATGTTTCACATAAAATTTATTTTACTAGTGCAAGGACTCAAATAAACATTTGAAGAACCATCAGCGACATCTGGTCTGTAAATGATTGCATTTTGATTATCTTTTACTCACCACGATATCTGGTACTCTTCAGGCAAATTGTTTTATGGTTGTGACTCGACTAGAGCGAGTGTGCATTTGAGCTCAAAGATCTTTATTCCTGATGAGAAATCATTGACTCTGATGGCCCAGAGATGCAGTACAGCACCTCAGCAAATTATATTGTTTACAGCATCACTCCATGAAAAGTCCCCAAATCGAATTTGATTAACTTGTGTAATGACGGAGAATATAAACACAGACCCGAGATGAAAAAGCATTATAGGTTTCAGGGCCAGGCCGAGAACTCAACATATTTTTATTTGTTATGAAACATGATGCAAGTGTAGCTGCTGTGATTACGCTGAGGATCAGTCAATACCTCGACAAACCACTGATCAGGGGAATAAAAACGGTTACGTGAAGATGCATGCTCCGCTGCCTGCTGATGGTTTCTCCGGAGTCAGTGCTTCACTGCCCGGCAACGCTGCTGAAGTGATCCCACGTGAAATAAGATTCAGTAGGCAGAGGGTCAAAAAAGAAAAAAAAAAAAAAAAAAAGGAAAAAGTAAGTCACATGCCTTGTAGGCCCCTAGCCTCTTTCCGGGGGAAATGAACAGTTTTGCTGGGTGAGCAACAGGAAAGCGGATATATTCAGTTGTTTTCTTTCTGTCATTCAAGGGCTGAATTTCATTTCTGTTAATTTTTATAACCAAAGTCCAAAAGTAAAAATGTTGATCTTAAATCATAAAGACAACAGAACAAAAAGTAGAAATATGTCATTTTTTTCTGAAGGTTTTGGCATGTGTCAAAAATTCCAGAATGTGATGGACATGAACTGTGCTCCTTATGGCTGTGTGCGTGCGTGAGTTTGCGTGTGTGCGTGTGTGCGTGTGTGTGTGTGTGCGGGGGTCTGCATGATGTGTGTATTGACGTGCTGTAGCAAGAGTTCAGGGAGGCAGCTGAGCAAAATAATTTAGAATGTCCTGCCTGCTGACACAAGGACAAAGGCACAGACTGAACATGCCCATATGAGGAAGGAGACAATGGACGTGGCTACACCTGGAAATGCACTGCTGTTGTTTTCACCGTGACCTTCACAGCACACAGAAATTTTCACAGGCTGTTCCTCTGCAAGCTCAGACGCTCACTTCTACTCGAGCCATGTGAGCATATGAATTATCTGATGAATGCTGGCGTCTTCTAATGCCCGACAGCAGAATCTCTGTCCCCTCACTCTTCCTGTCTCTTTGTTGTATAGCTTACTAATATGAAATGCATGGTACTTTAAAATACAGCTTGAGTGGATGTGTTGAAAGTGTCATTTCCAGGTGCAGTTCAGTGGCTGCTCCCTGTCCTGCCTTATGATTTCTCCAAAGAGTTAGGGCAGATGGAATTAGCATGTTGCAGCCAAGGGAGCGCTGAAGGCTGAATCAATGAATCTTTTCCAGGGCCTTGGGTATGGAGATGAAGGAGCATAATGCAACTTTTGGGGCCAAACCTCACATAATGTGTCAAACCAGGGTCTCTTTGGTCTCCCTAGTGTATTAAAGGGACCAACTGTCTCTTTCAAGGTATTCAGTAAAATAAAGAGATCCATCACAAGAATGATCATTATTAAGGTATGAGTATAATAAAAATATATATCTCACTCTGTAACTGGGTTTTAATTAACCGACACCAGGTCAAAAATCACACTTTTCACAAGTACATGTTAGTGTTTTGCCTGAACATATAATTTCTTGGATGTCTTGCTTTTCTTTAGCTTTTGTTAACTAATGTTCCTGTTTAAATCTGCTGTGTATCTGATGCTGCAGCACATGGGTCCCCCACCCTGGTCCCCAGGGGCTACTGCAGTCCAGCATGTTTAGGTGTTTCCCTGTTGCTACACACCACATCATTTTAGATTTATTTTCTTCCTGCTAGCAATGAAATCTGTGAATAACAATTGCTTTGAATGTGGGAGACACTGTTTTCTATATGAACCTCAATTCATTGTCCCACTTACATAATTTTCTTATCACATGCAAATGAGTAATTTTGATGAATTCGGACAAAGAGGTGTCTTGTAACATCATAAATCAAATTGTGAGGTCAATGTTGAAAACCCTCCTTCAAAATACAGACAGCGACTGACAATGGCAATTCTTTAAGGGCACATGAAGACATCTGCGATTTTTGGGTATGTTCAAATGGAGTGCCATTCCACACAAAGAACATCACCCATTCACCATGTTCTCAGCGTCTATCAGTGGGCACCACCACCTCAACACAACAGTGCCAAATTCCCATAGACTCCACATGTGTGAAATTACAACACTTGTTCAAAGCATGTGTGTCAAACTCCAGTCCTGGAGGGCCACTGCCCTGCAACTTTTAGATGTGTCTCTGCTGCACCACACCTGAATAGGATAATTAGGTCATTAGCAAGGCTCTGGAGAACTGATCTACACAAGAACTAGGTAATTAAGCCATTTCATTCAAGTGTTTTGTACCTGTGGCACATCTAAAAACTGCAGGACAGTGGCCGTTGAGGACCGGAGTTTGACACCCGTGCATTACAGTTTGTGAGCAATTTTTACAAACGTACACAAAAAAAAAGAGTATGTAAAATGTGGAGGGTGGCAAGATATGAGGAAAACTTTTGATAGTGATTTTATTTTCTTTAAATTTGAAAATAGAATCCAAACAAATTTAAGTTTAAAATCATGCACTTTGATTTTTGACTAAAAATATTTAATCATATGAAAAAAAAAAAAAAATATATATATATATATATAAAGCCCTTTTTAGGTTTCTGACGCACAAAATCTAATTCCTAAAACACGCACGGGTCGTTGAATATATTTAACTGCTGCCCATTGGGGGTGACTTTCTTTGAATTTGGCTCTCACCGGACGGAACATGCGCAGTGGCGCGGCGTGCTGCCTTCAGTCAGTGGAGCAGCTGTCCAGGATTTGGAATTCCAACATGGCAGAGGCTGTGGTCAGTCTTTCCCTGACTAACTTGGAATGGTTTCAAATCGAGAGCAGCTTCGCTTGATCGCGGCGAGTCCCGTGTTCGTCCCTGCGTTCCGCGGATCGATGGTCCCGTAAACTGTGACTGCCCTGTCACCTCACACAGGTGAGTCCCGCTCCGTCTGCCAGTGATGCGAACAAATTATAGAAAGAGAAACTGAGCAGCTCCGTGGAAGCGCTGAGAGACCGTGCCGCGCATCAGAGGGCTGCAGCGCTGTCCGTCTGCGGACGCTCAATCCTGCGTGTTTCATATATATATTTTACTATTATTTCCCACACGAAATGGCACGCATTAGAAAAATAAAAAAATTTAAAAAAGCGAGGTACATGATTTTGAAGTTGGAACCTACTTTGTTATTGACGCGGCACTCTGCGTAGTTTGAGGGCTGGATCCAGGCTTTCTTTTACTAAATAACTTTCCTGCATTGGGAAGTTTTTGCATGTCAGCCTGAATAAAAGTGGCCGCTGGAACTGCAGGCGGGAGGTTAATAGAAAGATGGGCTGTCATTGCGCTCTTAGTGGGACAACTGCTGGCAAGTAATCTATTTTAAACGTAAAGGGAGGAGGGGACTTCACGCTGCTTTAGCCTCTTCCTCTTAATGGGCGGCTTGAAGAATGTGTGTTTTATGTCATCTACAGAGCCTCACATGCTTCCTATTCTCTAGTTTCAACTCAGCGCAAGAAGTGACAGCCCCTACACGCGCGTCTCTGTCCCCGGGATTATTTAATTTTATTTTTTGAAATTAATTTTATTGATTTCATTTTTTTCTTTCTTTTAGCTTATCCTTAATTATTCGGCTAAAATGAGCGCGTAAGGAAAAGAACAACGGAGCCTTTTTGTTTCAAGTTGTGAAATCTGATAGGGAAGAAAGTGGCTGTAATGAGAAGCAACCTTTGGAATTCCACCTCGTGAAAATTCCGATTCTGCTGTTTTTTCCCCCCTATCCTTTTGTTTTTAGGCTTGAAGACATGATCACTAGCAGCAGTATTTATGGTAGGCCTATGTTCAATTTGCAATTATCTTCATTGTTATATATTTTTTTTGTTATTTGTTATATTTTGGGAGGAGAAAAGCTGTCATTGCAGTATTTTTATTGTCTTTTTTGTGTGCATGGTTCATCCTAGTAAGTTTCTTTAACACATGGTTGATATCTTAATGATCAGAGATATGAGAGGATGGTGTGTTATTGATTTCAGACAAATAGCATTTTCAGTTATTTCAATTTGAGTTCACAGAAGCAGTTGCCTTCATTTTAATTTTGCTTGTTGTTTCTAGAAGTGCTGTTCAACTTCTCAAACCTTTGTGCATGCATAAATCTAAAAAAAAAACATGAATGCATTTAAATTTGCATTAATAAACACATTTTAAATCCAAATTATGTTTATGCTATTAGTAGAGGATTGCTTTCACATCTTTGTTTTAAATATTATATATTGCTCACCCTAGTTCCTTTTTTTACATTTTACCAGCTTAATGATACAGAAAAGCTCAGAATCTATTTGAATATTTAAGCTAGTTATTTAGAACGTAGACTTACTGTTAGATGTTCACAGTTATCAATGTGCAATAATTGCACTTCAGTTCAATTAGTTATTATACACACAGAAAAATGACAGTAAACCAAAATATACCATAACAATAAAGTCCCATTTAAGTTGACTTTTAAACAAGGGACGACTGTTTTCAGTTGTCTTTCAAACACAAGTCAAAATAAAATCAGAAAACCTCTGCTCACACATATCGCTTCATATGTCAGGAATAGTTCTCATTCTTTGTTTCAGCGGTAATTATTTGTGACAAGCCAGTAAATGGACACAAAGTCTGGTAGTGGGTGTGTGTGTGTGCGTGTGTGTGTGTGTATGGGTGTGTGTGGGGGGAGAGAGGTACGTAACAAGTTGTGCGAATTCTCTCCCCCTGCAAACACTTTGTCCTGTGTGAACCTTTTCTCCACCTCCCAGTTATGAACAACTCACTTAATTGTGTTCTTGCAGTTCATTTGCATGTTTTGCTCTGAGAGGAAATTAAACATTGCCATCAGTGAGCTGAAGTGTGTTTTCATTCCTCTTCAAAAAAAAAAAAAAACTGCATTCCAGCATCTGTCATCCAGTAGTTAAAAAAAAGTACATTACCATCACATTCATTATGTGTAAGTGTTTTTGTTGTAATTTGTTTTTTGTAAAGTGGATATTAAATTTGGTTGCTTGTATTTATCGTTCTATTTGTGTTTTGCCATGCATGTGTGATGGGTATTTTTATTGAACTGAATTTTGATATTGGCTCCTAAGACTGTAGGAACATATGTGTTCCTGTTTATATTTTAGTTTGTCCTCCTGTTCTCTGCAGATTTACTATTTTTGATTTTTAGTGGGTTAATTAATTAAAACGGATGTATTTCAACTTTCTGGTTTCTCATCAAATCTTGAGACAAGTACTGTTTTCAGAGAAAAAAAAATGCACAAAAAAGCAACTTTTTAAATACGTCTGCATGTTAAAAGTAATCTGGCATTTCTCAGACTTCTCAGTATTTGACCCCTAATAATTAAGAAGTGCCTGAGCATATATTTCAGAGTTCAGTCTCCTGAAGGGTTCCACGCCTGAGCTCCTGCAGAGCGTTAGGCGATTCTTGCAGATCCTTACTTAACCCCAGACACCTCGGATGTGCATAGAACGAACGCTGGCAGCAATGTTTATTTCTGAAAAGACAACATCTGCGTTAACAATTCCAGCTTCTGCTTGACATAAACCTTAGAGGGGGGGAGGGGGGTAAAAAAAAGTCGGCAACAGATGCTGAACGCCCCCCCCTCCATGTTTTTGTCACCCTTTTCAATGTTTGTCACATTTTCTTGTAAAGAGTGATGGCTAATATTAACAAGGTAAAGATGTTTGTTTTACTTTTAGGCAGTTGAAGTAACAAAAGAAAATCTTGTTGAAAGATGATTTTCTGGTTCAGTGTTATATAGTCAGATTGGGAGTAAAATATTAAAGTGAAATTTGACACTTTAAATATTCACTTTTAATCAAGTAAATGCTTGCTTGCTTATTTATCTACCAGGAATATTACATTAGTCTATTGTTTCCAGATGCAACAAAGCACAAACAGAAAAAGTCAGCAATGCGAGTCCTAAATAACTCCTTGAATTAATAACTTGACATGCCCTTGCCAAGCAATTTAGTGTCTCTAAGTGTTCTGTCTATATTCTAAAGTGTGCAGCATCTCGCGTCCCTAAAAATAAAGGGAAAAAATGTACACAACAGGCGTGACACTTCAGCAATGACAATTAAAGGCTAACACTGATGTCGCTCACTGCAGAAGCTTTGTAAATTGATGAAATGTTAAATCTTTTCACATGGATCTATAGAACCGCGACTACAAAAAAAAATCTCCTTGTAGTGAGTGACTATATTCAATCTGATCAGAGCAGGATTGTCAGCTTTAAGGAAATATGTTAAGTGGTGTCTTTGTTGTTTTTTATACATATAAAAAGCAAGAGTCCTCATAGGAGTCAGACTAAGGAAAAAAAAAAAACTCCAGTATTTCAACACGTTTCCCCTCCCTCCTCTCTCTTTGTCTATGTCTCTCCTTTTCTTGTTTCCACATCTCTGTCGTTTCCCTCATGGCAGCCTGCTATGTTATCTTTGTGCGTTTTCTCTCTACACTGACAATTCTCGCAGTGATTTAAGTTGGACTGCATTAGAAGGTGGAGGCAGCTGTCTGTTGCTATACTGAGGGACGTGTTTGCTCTACTGCAAAGATGAAGGACCATGAATCCTTGACATCCTCCCTTTTCCTTCCCCTCCTCCTCCTACCACCATCTCATTTAGACACAGTGACTGTCTGCTCAGACTTGTTTTTTTTTTTTTTTTCTCTGAGTGACAGCATATGGCATAGACATTTTTAAATGCATGTGCCTACATTTGACTGCTTGTAGCTACCAGCCTGTCATGTAATTCAGTCCTTATGGTAAAAGGAAATTGCAAATTAATTTTATTTGATTTTACAGGGCAAATAATAGTAGGTTGGATAATATAGTACTAAAATCTGTCCTGCCTGTTTGAAATAGAACTTTATAGAGTCCAGCAAAAAAAAAAAAATAATAATAATAAAATAAATAAAGTAGGAGAACACTGCAAATTTTTCTGAACTTAGCAACAGTACATGTATGGAAGCCTTTCTGTTCCTGTATCTGCTGAATTCCATTACAAGCACATGTCTTTCTATTTAATGACACACTGTTTGGTAGTCACCTGAAACCAGCAGCAATGCTTAAGATAAATGGACGGCTTGCCAAAATGCTGAAAATCTGAGCTATTCACTGAACACTGATTTCTTAACGCTGTCGGAGTGAAAATATATATTCTGTGTTTAGAAATTCATATGAACTAGCCTCCTTTGCGTTATTTGATCCTGTGAAAACATTGCACTATTTTTATTTTCAACATTTTTCCCCATTTTCTGCAAATGAAAGCCAGAAATTCTTATATTTTTATATGAAAGGTAAAAAGTGATTCTCACTGAAACGCATACCTAAAACAACAAATAGAGGAAACCAGAAATTTTAAATAAAAACTGTTATTTATTTTTAGAGCTGTATATTATTGTATCATATAGCACAAACGGGGTATATGTGAGAATTTTAAGTTAGGAAAAGAGTGTGTAAATTCCAAAGTATCATAGTAAAAACACAAAAATGTAAACACAAAATAAAGAAAAGAAGTATAACAGCCTTATTGCATTTGTTTTAAAAAGAAAACTTTCATAAAGTTGTAAAAATAATGTAGTATTTTTTATAAATGTAATGCTGTAATTTGCAAGCTATTTGTACAAACAGGCTTTAACTAAAACGTAAGATTTACTAGTAGTTTTTAAGATGTTTTTTTTTTTTTTTTTATAAAATAACACAAATATGACAATCTGAAATTAGCCGATAAACTACTGGGCTATCTGTTCGAGTTGTCTGCCTACAGGCAGCTGCATAACCCAATAGAGTTTGTGGCTAACCAGCTGTAGTTTTTATGTAGCTTTACCTTATCCCAGAATATTTCAAAACAGGGCAATTTGCATTAGCAGGCTTTCACCCAGCTTATCAGCAGTGCACAGCAGCAGATGATTCAGCGACAGTTCTGTGTGAATGTTTGAGAGCAGTTAGTGTTTAACAGTTTTTGCAGAGTTGACATTTTAAGCTGTGTTTAGCATGTCATTTTAGCAGTTACCATACTTGGTGGACAGCAGTCCTCTGGTGTATTCCTGAGAGGAAGTAGACATTTTCCTTAAGGTTGAGATTTCCACGTCGGCCAAACAGCCCAATTTGTCTTTGCAAGTGAGGAAAAAGCATACGAGTCCTTTTCTAAGCCAGCTGAACTGCAGTACACAGGAAAGGGTGTGGAAGGTGACATTCTAATCTCAGTGGCACTTTTTCTGGCATCTCATTAAAATGGCTTGGAAAAGTTTAACTGTTTTAAACTTCTATTACCTTTTATGTACAATGTCCGACCTGAGCTAGTTCAGCTACGGTCACCATTGCTTTCCTTTGCTTAAAACAAATGGTCCACACATGTGATCATATATTTCCCATATTTAAAACAAAACGGCATCCTTACAGAATGCAGGGCTCATTGTGATTGTAACAGTACCACAAAGTGTGTTGCATGGGCAGGGCTGCTTTATTCAGGCCATTGGCTGGCGTATTATTTACTCAAAGTGCTGCATTTGTTGCCTCAAACGCCTTGTTCCTTCCCCTTTCCAACATGCTGAAACAGAGGCTTTGTTTCATCTCCCTCACATGAGGTGTCTCTGCACTCATAAGAAGACGAGGCAGCTCAGGGCCTTTTGGGGATTGGCTAGAATAGACAATCCCCAGGTGTACCAAACTAGGTTTAGCACTAAGGCTTTTAATCTGGACTTGTAGGAGATTCATGTGCATTCATAGATTCGCCTCTGTAATTATCATATCCCCTGTGGCAGCCAGAGAGACGTTTGCCTAAATCACTGATGTCCTCATTACACTGTTTACATTTTAATTAGTGATGCAAAGTTCTAGACTTTTTTTGTCAAATGACCAAAATAAATGGGCATTTATAAGGACTTATTTAGCTAAAAACTGCAGTTCAAATGTGTATTCAATGTATAATTAAGACTGATTATTTTAGATGTTTCATAATTTGCAATGGCAGTCTTTTTTTTTTACATCCTATTCAAATAGTTTTATAATTCATGTTTGTACATTCTGGCAGATAGCATCGTTCGTATGTTGTTGCACGCACATGGACTGAATGCAGGAGCTGTCGACGGCTCCGGATGACAGCATGAGCATTTTATTCACCTGTATGAAATGACTACATGTCCAAATCTGATTCCACACCTACAATTTTCGTCTTTAAACGGATAACATCTTGTCACTCTTAGGGTGCGAGGACCCAACACTCTGAGAGTATGATTAACAAATTCTACAATTTAGCGACTTTTGAAAATAGCTCCCACTTTGGGCTGTCATTGTCTGCCTGAGTACTGTTGCTTATCACTGAATAACCTTGGTGAGGAGAGGCCACTGTTCCTGTCCTTCTTTCAAGGCGCTTCTTCTTTTTTTTTTGTAAAAACTGTTCATATTATGAAAAAGCAATCCTTTCATGATTATAGAAAAATAATTTTATCTTAATGTGGTAACTGAATACATCATTGCAGAGAAATTTAAAAAAAAAGGTGTGTGAGTAAAAAAAATATTAATTGAAATTTATTTGTTAGCTGTAGGCAGATGATTTTTTTTTAATGTTACAACGTTAGGTAAAAGTTTGATATCACAGTAAAGACAGAAAACATCAAAACCAAAAATGTATAACACAAACTGGCAGCTTTCAACAGAAAGATGCAACATATTATCGTTTTACTATTTTTTATTAAGAAACATTGGATAACCACATTCCAAATTTAGTCATAGCTTGCCAACTAAATTTTTAAAACATTATCAACTTATTGAGATCAATGAAGGGTGTTTAAGTTTTTCACCTGCATGACCACCGATAGTCCCCAGCATTCAAATTTGTTTGCTTTGCAGGGGGAGGAAAAAAAATATAGAAACCTTCATTCAGTCTGCTGACCAGCAGTGGGCAGCCACAGTTCAGAGGTTGTAAAGGAGATGTGGGAGTTGAAAATGAACATCGACATAGCGGAAACTTGTAGGGAATTTGACTTGCATAACATGCCCAATTAGCTTTAATGTGGAGTCTTTGAACTTACCTGTTCTTTTGTGCTAATTTAAATTAATCTATTTCAAAGTATCTCCTTTATTTATGAGGACACTTGAGAGAGCTGTCTTTTGATTCCTTTAAAATTTAGACAGGAATAATAACTCGCTTTGAATGTACTGTTTGCACATTACACCAAATCACTTTGCGGTTCTAGTAATAGTCTATTATACTCTTATAATTCATGTATTAAAATACATGCTTGGATTAACTTTCATCGACATTCAAAAGCATGCGTGTGAATATAAAAGCTCATCTTTTGACTCGTTCTCTTCCTCCGATTTATAAACCCCCTTCCCACTTCTCCCCTCCACTGCTAATTGTCTTAAATATCAATTTGAGACAATTAGCTGAAGCGCTGATCAGATGAGATGTGAGCGATCAGTGCTTTTCTCAAAGTTCTTAGTGATTCATTCATCCTCTGTGGCGTTGGGTGGCTGACAGGTTGGCACCGTGCCAGGCGCGAGCAGAGGGAGCCTCGAGTGCCAGCGACGAGAGGACGGGTTGGGGTTTGCCTGATGGTGTAGAGAGGAGGGGGACGAGGATGCCTGGAGGGAATAGAAGGAGGGATATAGGGGTGTGTGTGTGTGTGTGTGTGTGTGTGTGTGTTTCTGTGTGCCGTCATGGAGGTTTAAGGTGTCAGGCTATGGCGAGGCAGCTGGTGTCTACAGTGGCATGGTGACATGACCATGCCAGTCTGTGCTGAAGAAAGGCTGGGCGGTAGGGCATGTAGATAAAGAAAGGACAAATATTTATTTGCTTTTTTGTTAGGTATACCCATATGTGAATCAGTTTCAGAAATCAAGATGACCCACTAAGAATTTCTTTTTTTTTTTTTTTTTTGCCAATTTCAGGTTTCTTTAAAACTTTGACATGCCAGTAGCAATTTACACCAATTCCAATTTCTCTCAGAGCTACAAGGGGAAATACAATTAGTGTTCAAATATTTTTTTTCTCGCCTTCCTGCAGTGATATTAAATATTTATGGCCACATCATGTCGCTATGTAAGGTAGGAGTTGCAATAAAACAGGCTTTCACTATTTTAAAACAAAAGGAAAAGGGAAGCAAACATTGCTGTTAGTGCGGCCTATCATAGTCAAAAGAGCAGGTTCCCTGTGGATGCCCTAAAGATTGCAGATGCTTACATTAACATCTAGTTAATGGTTTGTTTACACTGGTCCGAGTCGGTTCATAAGTTTAAGCGTAACTTTCTTGGGTGGTTTCAGTTCCTTTTCAGACAGAAATCTCCAAGCAAACCAAAATCGTACAATACAAAAACCCTATAGGAGCTTTCACTCCGTTTGTTGGTCAATGTGACTAGGTCAGGAGTACCAAATGTAAATGTGACAAGATGACGTGATGTTCTAAACCAGCAGAGGATAAAATCATGTAATTTTTGTGTTTTCTGTACCGCTGAACGCAGAAATATCTGAAGTTTAAACTGTATTTTGATAAGACGTCTTGATAATTGCCCAACATTGTTTTTTTTGTTAAGTTTTTTTTTTTTTTATTTGCTTACTTTCCCACACCCCTCAATTAAACACAAGCCTGGCTACAGAAAGACATTTGGCCTAAACTTGCAGCATACACCGAAGAGTTTGTTTAAAAAGAAACTAAAAACCTCATTGTGTTTTACTTTTAGTAAGAACGCACTATTACCAAATGTCTGGTAACATCTACAAATCGAGCCGAAAAATTATATGGAGCAACTTTGCTGTCCTCCATTCAACCTTCCTATTGTCTGCTTAAATTGACTTTTTACATCATGTTACAATGTTATTCCCTTATCGGAAACATACGTGGAGTGTTGCCCTGATCCTTTAATGCATGTTTGAGAAATCCTTCAATTTCCCTTTGCAGCCATTCAGATGTGCAAAACGCCTGGTTGGAACCAACGCTGCCTTTGAGACGCAGCACTGCACTTTCCAATCTTCCGACCTGCTGCCTCAGAGCAGCCCTCCCCCACGATTCCCCTGCTCAGTTCCTACAGACTAGCCAGCCAGAACCAATTAACAAACACCTGATGGAGCTGCGCATCAGCTGAGCTCATTATCAGAGCTGCTTCTTAATGCAACGCTAGTAAGTTTGTATGTTAAAGGGTTAATGGAGGAATGCTGTTGTGATTACTTCCTAAAGATGGAATTTCAGAAAGAGCAGGAGTTTTTATAGAGGCAAAGGTATTTTGCTTTAAATAACTTGTTCCACTGTTCATGTTTCCTCTGGCTTGATTTTTAAACACCTCAACAGAACCTAAAAAAAAAACAAAAAACAAAATCAATGTTGAAATGTCTTCTATCAGTAACAGCATTTGAAGTGAAGAGTGTATGACTACAGGGGAACACGAAGTTGGGAGCAAGATCGGTTTATAATGTTTCTGAGGTCTGATTGTGGTTAGATAAGTTGTGTTGACAGGTCCGAGAAATATTGTGTTTTTCAGGTCCGGACTATTGCATCTCCAGTGATGTACTGCAGTCTTTTGTGTATTTGAATAATTTCTGAACATGTTTTTTTGATAATCCCTTTTAGCGTCCACCCCATATTTAATTAATTTAATTGAGGGGGGAAAAAAAAAACGGGGCAAAAATGAGCACTGGAGGGTTTACAGTCGTCGGTGGGCTTTGTGAGGGTCGACACTTCTTTTGTGTTCGTTATCAGGAAATCACCTCAGGGAGTTGTGTTGACTTGACGTGGCTGCTCCTGAGGACTTCCATTGTAAGGACCTGGGAAGCTGGGGTGGAAATACCAAGTTGTGGCTTTTGCTGAGAAGAGTTAAACATGGCTTAAACTCTCGCGTTCATGGAGGAAATAAATCCATTTGTCCTCTTGACCGGTCCTGCATGTTGTGTGTTCTTCAGCATTTAACATTAAATCTGCAGAGTAATAGAGCTTTGCAGTGCATCTTGGCCAGTTAAATCACAGATTTTTATTTTTATTTTTTATTTTTTCACTGTCAAACAATTTAACTACATTTAGCTTGTTTTTTTATTTTTTTATTTAGTTTTTTCTCTCGCTAATATTTCCTTTTTATTAGGGGAAAATGTGTTTATACCACATCATTCTCGGCACTATTTGCTCTGCACATGGTTTAAAGCAGCCGTTCTATAAAGTGCAGAACAATAGCAGACTCATTTACGTGGAGCGTGATATTTTTGCAGCCCAAACTCTGACTGCATCGCCTCTTTAAATGGATCCCATGAGTCTTCAGCTCTGTTGTTTCCATTATTCATTTCAAAACTTCCACGTAGCACGAAGAGGCTAGAGGGGTGAAAAATAATTTTGTGTCTGGAAAAAAAAATATAAAAAATTGATGTAAAGCAAAGTCACTGCTTTATGCAAAGTGTGGTGTGCCTTGGGAGAATGTGAGCTGTTGCGCTGTAGGAGGAGGGAGCGCCGTTTGGAAAAAAAGGGATGGACTGTGTGCATGTGTGTCTGCGTGCTGCTGTCAGTCTGTCAGTTAGGCCTAATGCGGCTCCCCCGAGGTACCTGGGGGAGACCCATCTAGCACCCAGTAAGCCCTCGCTGGCGGGCGAGTGGTGACAACGGGTTCCCACTGAGAGGGGAAGTGTCATAGTATGTATGTAAACTAGTGACAGATGACTGGAGACATGTGGCCTGTAGACACTGGGCCTGAAAGTAAAACAGTTTTTCCTCTTCGGCTTTCTTTTCCGTCTTCCCACTTGAGACTTCAGCAAGTGGGCATCGGGTTCCGACAACTAGGCTGTGTGCAGTGACAAGTCAAAGATGTGAATAAAAAAAAAAAAGGATGCAAATCATTTGGCATCAAAAGACATATGCTATGTGCAAAGAGGGGGGAAAAAAAAGGTTTTGAATCCTTTGTAAGACTGCAGAAGAAGGAGTGAGGAGTTTTTAGTGTGCAGTGCTTCAGGCTGCTTTTCTAGGCCACAGGTCATGTAGGTCAGTGTTACACTCCCCGCAGCCTCACTTCAACCCTTGGTCTGGAAATAGAACATGCAACGTCACCCAGCCAGGAGGGAGGTAGATTCCAAACCTCAGCGGCCGCAGGCTACACATGTGGAATCTGCTCGTGTAGTTGACCCCGAGTGTTTGAAACTCGGAGTGCTCCCAGTAGGATATTGTTTCTTCATGCATACCCAAATGAACAAGGCTGCATGAATTGCCTTGTACAAAGTGGACGAGTATCCTTTCAGTTCGCCGTTTAGCCGTTCACAACTCATCAAGGGAGCATGCACTACCCACAGGCAGATTTATTTAACAGTTTATTTAACGGTAAGGACCTAACTCGTAACAAAGGCAAAAACCTAAGAAATAAACAGAGGAGTAAATGATTTTTTTTTTAATGCCGTTTTTCTGCCAGGAGGCCGTTTGCCCACTTTCCTTTATAAACATTCAGCGTATCACAGGGAAAGCTGCCAAGTGCAAGGCAGACACAAGGCTGTAGTAAGGAAAACATACAAGTCGTGCAATGAGACGCCATGAAGCATTAGGAGTGAGACAATGCATGTTGCTCATGACATGAAATGATTCATGATATCGGGTTAAAGATTCTGAAAATATTTCAGTATTATTTGGAAACTAAAAATCTTTCTGTTCTTTAAAATCAAAATTGCTTTAAAGACAAGGTTTGTTTCTTATTAGAAATCGGCATACAAATAGTTGATCTGTTTTTATTTAACCTTTTGCTTTGTGCCAATTTGGGATTTCAAATGTTATTTGTGCCTCTTTTCAATTATCAGTAAAAATATCTGTTGCCAATACAATCAAAACCTTAAAACATGCATGTTTCTACTGGTATCTACCAAAGATTTATATCCTTAGTGGTGAGCTCCCAGTCTTTGAGGTTGAAAGGTTTTCTTTCCGTCACGTCAATCTTTAGGATTCACAGATTCAATTTGGCACCGTGGCTTGGCCACTCCAAAGATATTGCTTAAAATCAGAAAAAGACAAATTGGTCAAACAAAACAATTAAGCCTAAATCTGCCAAGGGTATTCATAATTGTTTTCTTAATTGTATTTAAAGAGAGTTCAGTGTAGTTGCAATATTTTATATTGTCTTTTTTATGTTTGTGTAATTTTTTAGATTTTTTTTTTCACAAATGAAAAAATATCTCAGAAAGCTCACTTTCTACTCCATAGACTCTCTGATGTCTAGTTCAGTTTTAGTTAATATAAGAATTAAACATTTTTAACTATTGTTGATCAAATGCACATAAGACTGCAAAATTTACTTTGGCACCAATAGGAAGCATCAAAGCAGATGGTAACTTTGAGATCTGCAGTTACTGAAAGCACCATGATTTCTGCATTTATAACTTGTTCATATTTTCCCTGTTCCTTTGTTTTGTTTTTCTGTGTCAAACAATTTTCAAGTGGTTGAGACCTCAGCCCATCTTGTAACTCTCAACTTATCTGGGGATCATTACAATTGTTTATGCTTATTCTTATTACTAAATGTGTGGTTGTGGTAGGACCAAATGTGCTCATTTAGACATTATTTTACTTCCTTATCTTCCTCCTATCTACCAGCCCTAAAACAGACTTTACATTTCTAACCCTATATATATATATATTCATTTCTACATAAATATGTATTTATATTTTTATTGTCGATGTTTATTAAGGAAAATATTCATAAATATTCCATATGAAAATAAATTGTTCAACAGTGTATTAGACATTCAGTAAGAACAGAGGTTCTCAAAATTGCTTTTTTTTGTGAGATTGAGTACTGACACGTGATGGGTTAATCTCTGCTAATATACAAACATCAAATACACAATGCACAGTCAAGTGCACGTTTTTGGCTAAAAACTAATATATCAGGCTAATTTTGTCAGGGTGTGTGTGTGTGTGTGTGTGTGTGCCTTCTCTTTCTTACACAATAGGACGGTTTTCAGGAAGAATTCGCAAGAGTGTTTACCATAACATGACAATCACCAGGGGGAATTAAGATCTTTCCTAGAAGCGTCCACTTGATAGAGATCTGTATGTCGAAGCAACGGCTCAGCTTTCTATCCATGGAAGTAAAATCAATCAGCACTGATGAGTTCATGCTCCAACAAATATATGCGTGCCACACTGTTTATTGTGACTTCCAATAGTGCTATTGTGCTATTCTTTAGTCCACGTGGTGCAAGGAGCCAATTCGCATTTAAGCAATGGGTGACCCTTGGTTGTGTATATTGATGACTGGGATTTGTTTCTTAATAGAATTGTGTCTAATTAATTAGCTTTTAATTGGTTGAATTCTGAACATGCAAATGTAGCACATTGTGGAACCACCATGTTTTTAAAACCACATAAAGAACTGCACATAATGAAAAGGAGGGAATCCGTTCTCTTACTTGTAATTTATTGTGCAGGACTTTGAGTCTTACCTGAGAAATGGATGGATATTACAAAAAGGCTGTGTTGAACAAAGAAAACAGAGACATATTTGAAATGTGCTCCTCTTGATTTCTGTTAATTATCTCATTTATTTTTCACAATTGCTTTGTGACACAAATTGACCCTTTTTCTTTCCTTCATTTCATAATCTATTAAGGAATGGTGCGGAATAATTTTCTTTGCATATCTCTCATTTGTGTGAAGGCTTTGAACTCTCTGAAGACGCTGGTCTCTTTTCTGGCTGCCTCACAGTGATTTACAGTTTTCATTGTTCTCTTTGTACAGTTTCCTTCAGCTCTACAGTATATAGAAATATATTTTGCAACACAGTTTAAATAAGTGCTGCATATATTTTTTTTGTTTTTCAAAAAATGTTTTTACATTTCCTGAAATTTCCAGAATTATGTTAAATTAAATAGATTATCATTTTATTTATTTAGTTTTGTACTGCAGACTCCAACATGTTGGCAAATAATGCTGCAGGCAGACAACAATTATGCTAATGAGCTATAGTAATATACCTTTTGCTAATAACTAAATATGCTCCAACCAGCCAGGTCTGCACTGTGAGGAAAAGTTGAAGTAGCCGCTAAAAGCAAAAGTTAAAGGTGAAACTGCATATTTGTTGTTTTTTTTTTGTGTAATGATGATCTTAATGAAATGGTAACATAATGTGAACAGAGAGGTGCCTGCACATTTAAACTGTGCAGCATTCATCGCTAACGTTTCAATCCTACCTGGATCTTCGTCGGGTCAGAACAGTGATGAGACAAACTCACACAGACGCACTCCGTAGTGGTGATACGTTTTAGGTGTAGAGCCGCAACAGTCAACAATCTGGATTGAAATTGAGATGGACGCATCTTTCTTTTTACACAACAGAACAGAACGCTAATTGCAAAAAAAAATAATAATAATAATTTGATTTTTAAAATAGTGTGGTTTCCTTGAATGGCAAAATTAATTGCACACAAAAAGCAACAGAAAAATCTGAAACAGGAAAATTGGGAAAAACCACAAGACCAAATCAGAACAACAAATTAGTAACATTTGTTAAGATTTTACTTAGAGATTTATAAAAAATATATTTTATTGCTAATGTATCAATTTGTACATATCCCTTACCACTAATAAAATGACATTTCATTTGTGTACAAGTTGAACAAATGTACTCAAATCACAGCAGACTTTATTGATTAAAAAACTGTTGTGTCCTTAATTGTAAATGGGGTCTGCTGTGTGGAAATATGAAACAATTGTTACTTTTGTTTAAAGCAACAATTTCTTTATTTTTCCATCTTCTTCCAAACGTTTAGATATGTTCAATTCCAACAGACCTCAGTGAGAAGGCTGGACGATTTGCCTCCTTACAATATGCTGTTACAAGACTAAGGTCAATTGCAACGTATGCGTTCTGCTAGCCTAGTTTTTAATTGTCTTTGGATTTTTTTCAACATAGTCCAACCAATGGTCGTATGGTGGCCCAGCTGTTTTCACTGATGTTTTACAGTGATAGGGGGCTTGGTTTGATTCTCAGCTTTGGGATCTTTCTGTATTGAGGTTTTATATTTGTTTTCTCTTTGTGCAATTTCCATCTGTAAGTGAAATTGCACATGAATCATTTCCATTTCTTGGTGGATAATTTAAAAATGTTCTGTTTTTAACAGAAACGGGTCAGATTGCTTAATCAGTTGTTGTGAAAGATATATTAGACTGCTCCCATAGTTTTTTTTACGTTTTGCAACCCTATAAATCTGTGATTCCATTGAGACAGGTTTTTTTTTTTTTTTTTTTTTTTTTTTTCAAAAAAGTATTAAACAAAACTAAATGATAAAGTGTTTATGGTCATTTTACTTTTTAGAAAGTAACATTAAAAAAAATATATATCATCTATCCCCATTCTCTTCCACCTTAAGTTGGTTCAGTCTGACTCTTCATATTTACCACAGTTTGCTTTGGAAAGTTTTTTTTCCATCATAATTCTTTGTCATTGTTCTGAAAGTATGCAGAGAAAACTTGGTGATTTAATCTTGATCAGCTTTTTTTAATCATAGCAGCAGTTCCACAGCTCTCATGAGTTACAGTCTTAGGTCTTTACTCATTCTCTGCATTTTTACAGCTAATGATTCATATGTTGACAATATCAATAGAAATACAATTCTTAGAATTTCACTGAAGTCTGATCCAAAATCGTCCGACATTCTGGGGGATGTAGGCAGAGGAAAACATTTTTCCTCTCAACCTCTCACAGCCAGAGTTTAGATTTGTGGCCTGGGCTCGACCCGAAATTGGGGCTGGGTCAGGCCAAGTTCGGGCTTCTGTGACATCCTACAATACATGCAATGCATACAGCCAAATGAGAATGTGTAATTTAAGTCCTGTTTATTTATTATAGACTAAATAATCACACGTCCCAGAAGATTTGCACTTGATTTGTCCTGCAGTTACAACAATCAACACAATAGAGCTGGAAGATGTTAGACAAAACTTAACAAAACTTAAATCTTGATCTTGTTTGTGTCTGGTGAGCAGCAATTGTAGCTTTGAGTTTACTCTCTGACCTACTTGTGTTTATTCTTGAGATATGTCCGTTGTATACTCTCGCGTGAATACCTGATGTCACAGGTCCAGTGGTCAGTAGAGAAACAATTGAGTTGAAGCCAAAAAAATAAAAATCTGATTGGCGCGTGAAGAGTTACATGCAGGCAGTGTGTCTAGGCCTCAAGAGTATGTGGTGCAGCTAACAAGAAACCATAGAAAGATGACTGCAGCCAGCTACTCCAATATCAATAATTTAGAAATTGCTCAAGAGCATGAGCAGGTTCTTGGGACTGAATTAGGTCATTCCTATTTATTATTGCATGTCATGTGCGCATTACGCCTGTTATGATGTCGGTTACCTTTCTGCTTCCCCTTCCAATTCATTTTTCCATACAAGATAATTCTTTGAGATGAATTGCACAAACTAAAAGGTGTCCTAACTACGCCTCAGTTTTGCATTTGATGTCAGAGTTTTGATCCAGTTGTTTTTAAAGTAAGCACTACAAATGTTGAAACTTTGTCCTGTGTCTGAATATTTCCATTCACATTGAAATTATTTCTGAGACCATTATCTGCTCATATGGCTGGCAGAAGCTAATGCTGAATGCGTGAAGTGACTAGTCCTTGCATCAGTCACCACAATGACTTATGCAACTTTTGTTCAATGGTTTTCTCAGGATCACAACTTTGAAACCCTCTGTATCCACCATATGAGTTTTCAGAGCTGTGGCAGGAATAGGTAATTCGGTTTTCCAGCAATAGTTTTTTTTATTGATCTTGTGTTTGCAACAAATTGGAAATAAGCTATGGTCATGGTGTAACACAATAATTATTCTTAAATGTACTCAAAATATCCACTTTGACCTTTTTTCTAGGACAGTTTATTCTTTCTTTTTGGTAATAGAAGTTGAGGTAACCTCACACCAAATGTTTGAGAGAGCAGTCTGTAAATCAGGGTTTCATTACTGACATTTTATACTACCTTTAGCATATTGTCTTAAAAAATGTTAAAGCATAAAGCAAAAAAGCTTTGCTGCCAGATATCTACTGATGTCTGCTCAGCGACATGTTGCCCTTTTTTCAGGTTTAATAAGACGTCCTCAATTGGTACAAAACAAGCCAAATTGCAAACAAAGTGGGTGTAATGACAAGGGTCCATCGACTAAATGAAAACGGCCAACAAATTTCAAATGCAAATCTTTTCTCCTTTAAATAACTCTCTAAAGCATTTCTTGTTCCTCTAACTTCACTTTTCTACACCTCACTAATACTGAAAATGGCTAACTTTAAAATTTCTATATTCCGTAAAACTTTCTAAATCGAACAGTGTCCTCATTGTATGGATGTTGCACTCCGTTTTTTTTTTTTTTTTTTTTGTTTTTGTTTTTGTTTTTTTCATG
Organism: Poecilia formosa; assembly: GCF_000485575.1. Lineage (NCBI taxonomy): Eukaryota > Metazoa > Chordata > Actinopteri > Cyprinodontiformes > Poeciliidae > Poecilia > Poecilia formosa. The sequence continues at coordinate 4,010,339 of NW_006799955.1, forward strand.
TTTTACATATCGTAATGACGGAAAGGGCCTTATGTTGCGCTGACCCTTTTTAAGCACAATGCTAATTAATTTCCTTTAATTAGAATTTAATGGCTAAAAGTTTTGGTAAATTTATGAATTCCTGGCTCTTTTTCTAAGTGCACATGTGCATCATAAAGTGCTTGAGGGCACTTGACTGAGTCTGTTGGGCAACAGAATTGGAGTGTACAGTTTTTTGTCTCTGTCAAACTGGAACTTTGTAAGCTTAGTCACTTCCCATTCCTGTTTAGCTTGTGTGTTGGTGTCTGGCAGCATGGTGCCAAAGAGACATACAGTAGAAGTGGCTGAGTATCTGAGTAAACTGATATCTAGTATCAGGATTGCACAAACGCAATCATGTCAGAGATTTTATGTATTTATTTGGATAGATGTTTTTACCATTGGTTTTCACTTTTTTCTCTTTGGAATTCAAGTCAAAACTATCAAGCATACAACACTGTCACATTTATTAAATAAAACCAGAAATCTTCAGTGCCTTTTCTTACAAATATTGTGAGACTCTCTGTCCAAAACACAACCAGGAAGTTGAACTTTGAAATAAAAGTATAAACATTCTAAAATACCAAAATTCTGTCTGGTCTCAAAACATCCAAACCACAGTCAAGAAAAGTCACACTATCACAATGTTAAGCAGGTAAAGATTGTTTATTTTATTTATGTTTAAACCTCTTAAACACCACATTAATACAGTATACAGAATTTATTTGGCAGTATACAGGCTTTTCTTGGTTAAAAAAATAAATTTGCATTTGTTTTAAACCCGATCCTTTTTGCTAAAAGTGAAAATGCTTTCCTCAGTTCCTTGGTGCCGTGTTCGCCATGCCAGCTTAGCTCTTTGAAGGCATTGTTTGCCAGTTGGCGAACCAATCTTCTCGACAGCTCTTTCCTTGTAAAAGTTCCCCTTTATGGCTTCACTACTTCACTTCAGTAACTTTATTACAGTATAGCTGAGAGATTTCTATTTCATATTGACCTAAGATTGCTTCAGTTGTCTCATTTCACCTTTTGTCTGGCCTGTGTTGGAAAAGTGACCTTCTTTGAGACTTTGCAGTTGAAACCACAGAAAGCTTCACAATGTCTCTGACAGCGATTGCAGACAAGCAACCTATTTCTGCTCGCTCGGGTATTTTCAATTAGGGTTTAGTTTGAATTTTGTTTGAATTTTGTACTATAGAAGGCCGTTACTGAAGCAATGAAATAACCTTGATGGCGTTTAAATAAAATTAGCTGTTGAAGGTCAGATGTGGAAATCAATTTAGGAAATCACCTTAAAGGTCCTTCTTTGTGATGAGTTTCTGACATAAGGATAAGAAGCTTAAATTTTCTTTTACCATCAGAAACTTTCTCATTGTTGGTCATTAATAGATGTGAATACATGACATCGTCTGGAAGTATTGACTTGAAGTGGACATGTTTCATTCCCAACAACACTTAGTCACTAAAAGTCAGAAACTTAAGGAGTAACTTCAAAGTATAACCACAAGATAACTACAAGTTGCCTTTTTCCTTAATACATATGCAAGCTTGTGATTCTCATGGTGTCATAGAATTACAAACATTCTTAACAAAAATTGGTAGCAATCAAGTTGTTTATATTTAAATCCGAATAGCAAATGTCATTAGTTAGAGAAGGACTACGGTTCATTTTGAGTGGCTCTTTTTCTTGTAAAAAAACTGAGTTTCCCCAATACTGTGAATTATGACATTCTTTATAATGTCACTGTGTTCTCTTAATCAGGTTATTACAGTTATAAAGTCTAATGGTTGGAATTAATCACAGTTGTAACCTGGTCCAGTGAACAGGATAATTTGTGAATGTCCAGCGGGCCTGCTGGTGTGAAAGTCACATGACTCTCTGTGCAGCTTTAAAGTAAAAGTCGAGGAGTTGGGCTTGTTTTTCTCTTCCTTGGGGCAGCTAAACTCTTTTTCTTGTTTAGCTGCTAAACTTTTGCGTTATAAAGATGTTAGTGAGTAGCTTTTGGTCAATGATCCCTCGTAGTAGGGTTACAATCTGCCTCTGCTCTCTCTTGAAGTGTGTAATCCCTGAAGAAGTGAAGTGACTATGCACACAGGCTTATACAATTACAGCTTTTCCTATGTTTGTGCTGTAAAGTTAAACATGTTTTACCCAGAGCTTGCATTAAATCGTTGTGTTCTTTTAGCCAACAACCCATTTGAGTATTCCTAAGAATGATGCACTGCAGTAACACTTTGAAGGCTGTCTCCAGGAGTTGACTTGGATTAAACCAGTGTTTACGTTCCACTGGACTGTGCTGGGTCCATTCTTTCAGTATGTGTGTAGACTTTGCTGTACTTGGGGCAGTAATGGAAGATGTTGCCTTTGGGCCCTTTTGGCCTGAAGAGTCATAATTTAATGAGCTTAGCTGAGGAAAAAGAAATGACAGCTCAACCTCACAATTTACTGAATTAGTGGGGAAAATGAGAAACGTAGCTTGTGGAAAGCCAGCGGAGTTTATTGCAGATTTGCTTTTTAAAAAAAATCAATGTGCCATAAAATGGTGTATCAGAAATTTAACTCTGGATTTATTCAGAGACCCTTCTTAATCACTAAGACGAATAATCATTTTACTGTTAAGTTTATTGCCAACACCATTACACTACTCTATTTGAAATGCATTATGTTTAGTTTTTTGTATTTTTTGAAAGTATCCTGTAAACAAAATGTAAATAATTGTGTAAATCAAGTTTAAGAAATTATATTGAAAAATATGAAATACAAAAATATCAAAACAAATGTTTAATTATAATTTAAAATATTTTCTGATTTTTATTCAGCTCAACACCATCAAAATACAAGCTATTGGTTAATGTGTTCAGAGAACCAAAATATGGAGTTTTTACATTTAATGCATTTAATTTTTCAGTATTTGACCTGGTGATATAAGATCGCTGGGAACAGTTGACCAGTGTCTTTCTAAATGGTTTCTAAGCTTGAAGATTCAAGATTTTAGCAGCTTTGTAGTTGCCAAACTTATTTTCCAAATTAATCAAGCAGTTTTATGTGCAGATTATATAAGAAATCCATTCTCTTTCAATGTTTTTTTTTCTTTTAATGTAAGTAAACAGCAGTAAAATATCAGCTTGTTTTATTGAATGTCTTATTACTATAAATGAAACACATCCCATAAGATTTGACAGGGTATTTTCAGAGGGGAAATTATGTGACAGGCAGTCTTGAGAAATGGCGCTGCAAAGACTTTAGAGGTCTTATGTCCTTACACTCAAAACCACATGCACATTGTAAGAAAGCAAACAAACAAACAAAAAACATTGCTGTTGGTCACCTCTCAATTAAAACGGAACATTTAATATATCAGGAATGATTTAGAATTGCCAAATACAAAATTCAGTTTCTGGAATCATAAGAAAATAAACAATGCTAATTATGAAGATTTAAGCAGTTGCTATAGGACGTTTTATCCAAAATCCAGAGCCTCTTTAAGATGCAGAAGGAACAGTATTATGCATTTTCCAGGCACAGTGCCATTTTATTGCACAATCAAGTAACTGTTGACTTCAGTTGTTATAAAAATGCTATATTTATCAAATATGACTTAAAAGAAATTTGACTTTGTAATTTAACACCTTGAAATTGGGTATTTGTCTCTTTACAAACTCCTGCTCTTTCTGAAACTTCGCCTTCAGAAAGTTATCACAACAGCAGTCCTCATTTAACTATTTTTTTCACCAGAATTACTGAGAAGTAGTTCATACAATGTGCTCAGGTGATGCACAAGTTCCAACAGGTGCTTGCTAATTGCAACAAGCTAATCTTTAGGAGCTTTAAATGGGGGGTGGGGGGGGGGGTTTGTGAGGCGGAAGTACGAAAGCTTGGAAGCTGCAGCTCAGAGGAAGAGCTGCATCTTGAAAGTGGTGCTAGGTGCACCCAGGCGTTTTGCACAGCTGAGTGGTTGCCCCACAGGAGATGAAAGTATTTCTCAAACATGTATGAAAAAAATTGAGGCAACCCTCCAGGTACGTTTTTTAATGACAGAATAACATTGTAACATGATGTAAAGCTCAAAAAAGTTGATATTACATAATAGTGCCCCTTTAGTATTCTGCTCCAACAGACAACTCGATTTAGTTATTATAATGTTCTGACAACTCTTCACCTAAAATGTGTTTTGCTGTGTCATGTCTTTCTAAACATAAATCTGACTTGACACCTACAATCTTAAATCAACTCACATCTTGCTTCTGCTAACAATGTTTTCTTGTGCAGTTTGCTTTTGCATGAGGCCAACATTAGCACAATTCCCCCTGTTTTGATTGACTCATAGCCCAGTACTCACCATAATTTAGGGCTGTTCTAGCTAATTCTGTACAGAGAAAAAAAAAAAAAAAACTTTTATCCTTTTATACAGAAAAAGCTTTTCTTTTGCTCCAAGCATTTTGTGCTGGCAAAAGCTTTAACCAAGGCTTAAATTCTAGGTAAAGGCATGTGGTTTGATACCATTTTGTAAGCCAAACACAAGAAACGGAGATAACTTGGTACCAATGTTGCAATGACTGTTAAAATGAGAGTTTGGCAGGTTTCTGTGTTATTCACCTTGTTACAGCCCAGGACTTGTTGACCACACATGAAGTGTGTCTGACAAGACATTAACAACAGTTAAGCTATTATTCACAGGGTAGCAGATAAGACATAACAGAAAAAATTCATGTCTCAAACCATTAAAAAGAATTAAACATGCTTTTTGAGAAAATACTATTTTTGGAGATTGTTCATACGCATACGGACAATTTATCATAGAGGTATGACAAAAACAAATTAATTGCGCTCATTTCTGGTGAGAAATTACTTAAGTCTATTACTCCACCCACTCCCCACCCTCCCAAGTAGGAAATTGACAAAAAGCTAATTGTCCCCTCTTATTTGGCTGGACTGAACACTGTAGACCTAAGCTTAGAGCTGTATTGTGAAAATTAAATGAAATAAATTGTGTGAATAGAAGCACAGACCTACCACACTTGGAACATGGAAAATCTGTTAAAGCCATAAGATGACCACTTTAATTAAATAAAGCAATAAGAAATGCAAAGCCTCCGTGTACCTGGAGAAATATGACTGGAATAAAAACGTGCAGAACCCATTCTCTTATGAGTTTGGTGCAATGATTTAAGATCTTTGGATCCAGATATGTTTTCTACTGAACTATTTATTGACTTAGTCAAGTGAGTTAGCAAATATAAACCCTTGCTAAAAGAAAAGATTTCTAATATACCTTTCTCTGGTTATTAACATTATTGGTGAACTTATGGGGGAGCACTCACTAACCTGAACTTCACTGCTAAACCACTATAGTGATAGTTGGCTAATTGAATTGATAAAAGCAAAGTATAAAATGTGTTTGAAGTTAAATTACTGTTTTGATAAAACTTTAGGAATCATTTTAAGTAATCATATATTATGATTATAAGTAATGATAAGTAATGAGTTCAGTAATGAATCTTCAGACTACAGTGTATACATTGAATTGTCTTGGCTTAGGAATGTGTAGATTTGTGTAGAGAGGGGAAAAAAAGTGAGTTTGCTTCTCATAGAGCTAGTTTACTTTAAGAACCAAGACTGTGTCCAAATTGTGATCCGAGCTAGATTGTTTTTAGATACTTTAAATTACAACTTTTGATGTGATATTAAACTTTAAACAGGACTGGTGAGTCTGGAAGGGGTCTAATGCTACCATACTGAGCATCCTACATTCTGATATATAAGGAGTGGAAGAATCTGTTGACTTTGTGATTATGTATCTAACATAATCATCGTATGCATCTGTTTGCTTTAACGGGTGCAGCCAGCAGTGACATGGTCCATTGTGCAAGTCACTACAGCAGGCTGTCCTACAGAGTAAATGGGAATCTCGCTGAGGAAAATGACAGAAGTTTTGATTTGTCATCAATACAGCAGACTATAAAAAAATGAAGGTCGTCATCTTTTATTAATGCAAACGTCTGCAAACAGATGTGGGTAATTATTTAGACGGTGCCATAAGTAAAAAGAAAAAAAAGAAAAAATAGGAATGATATGCTTGTTTCCACGCTTAGACATTGTCTTCATGGCCTGCATTAGTGCCAGATGTCGTTCATCTTTTTAAATCTTTGTAACAAGTTTTTTTTTTTTTTTTCATATATTGCAGTTGGCTTATTTCAATTAAACTCAGTTTATTTTTCTAATAACCAATTTATAACACTTACCATCTCGAGATACTTTACAAAAGAAAATGTCAATTCAAGCTGGAGCCTGCAAATCTATTCCAATAACATGCATTGAAAATGTATCGTAATTATCAAAAAAATGCAGTCGAGTTTATTATTCAAACTGGTTGAAATGTTTTCTATCTAAGAACGTCTATCAGATTATAAAGAGTCTTTTTTATGCAATAAATATAAAATTCTAAGGAGCAACACTAGAGATACCTTAAATACAAGTCCATCTGAAAAATTGACAATTTAAAAATGTTTCTGGGAGTGAGTGGTTTATCACTGTAAAATACTCATAAATGCCATTATAAATGTGTCGTATATAAAATCTTAAAATTCTGTACATTTAATTTAGATACAAATTTTAAACCAGATTGCATAACTAAATCAGATAATGTATGTGTGTATATATATATAATTGCAATAGTTCAGGAAATTAGAATATATTACCTTGACACCCAGGTTGATCTGGTCATTAAATCCTCTAGAAATCTATACAAAACTCTAGATCGTCCAATAAATTAATAATGCTTTATTGAATTTGAGTAATTATTAACAGGAATTTTCAATCCATTGGCCATCATTTTAAAACACATTTTTGATTTTCACTGAAAATCACTCAAGATTTGTTCCTTTAGAACAGCTGATTTAAATTACTAGCTGCAGTGACTCTGTTGCTATCCACCTTCTGCGTTTGTCATTGATTGCAAACAGAAGCTCTCGTCACTGAAAGGTGTTTTCTCAACGTGTTACCTAAAATCTCAAAACGCATTCTTTTACAGTCGTTTTCCACCTTTGATGAGAATATAATCTGCTTGGATCAGAGGACTCTAAAGAATTTAGAGGAGAGCAGTAATTTGCTGCCATGGGTGGCCAAGCTGTGAAATGTGTGGACAGTAGCCCTGGAAAAGACAGTAACAGAGGAAGACGTGTCTTTTCCAAATGAGGGGTTAAATGGCACCCTGCTATCCAAAGATGAGAATTACTGCCACACGGAGATCTAAATTGAGTTTAAATTGTCTTAACTTGATATGTAAGATGAATGACTGTCCGTAGCTGTGCCAATTACCATTTCACATTGCATTAGTGTTTCGTCCCATCCCTACTCTGACGATCTCTAGTGAATGTGAATGTAAGCACGAGAGTGTTTTTATTTATAAACATAATTGCTGGCTGTCGGCTGTATTTGCGTGCTCGTCGAGTAAAAAGCTCCGTCTATGCAGAATAAAAGCAAACATCTCCATAATTAAGTTTATATCCAGTGATAAAAAACAAATCCTTGAATTGTAATGATCAGTAGCGACGAATACTTTTTAGCATCGACTGTTGTTGGTGTGAAGCATTGAGATTGTGTTGCTTAATTATGACATCCTACATGGTTTAATGCACCAGTCTGCTTCAGCTTTGCAAAAACACTTTCAGTGTGTAATCACGCTCAAGTCTGACTTTAAAGAGCTCATTACAGTGAGTTTTCTAAAGAGCAGCTTATTAAACACAGTTACCTAATAAGCATCTTTGGTGGTGCAAATTGGTAAAAATGGTAATGAGTCTGATTAGGCTGCGTTTCAATTACGACAGCTTTTACTTCCCCCACCACGATCCTCAACCCACCCACTCTACACCCCCCTCCGCCCCCCCGTCCAGAGCAACAGAACGAAAGGAAGGTCCAGCTCTTTATGCTTGGGAACCTCCTGGAAGGCATTTCGCTTCCATTCTGCTTCTCTCTTCCTCACCCGATTGCTCGTACACACAAACCGTGCACACATGCACAGAAAGGGGAAAAGAAAACCACTCTGCCACCTCTGTGCTTCCTTTCAGCAGCACTGTAATGAATAGAGAATTGTGCAAGCGGTGGTCCAATTTACGCACTAGGAAATTGGATGGACAGAGTGGAGGCCCCAGCCTTGTTTGCTTAAAATCGGCCTATAGGGCTTACCAAATTAATAGTTACCAAAAAGGTCAGCGTCCCTGTTTCATCGACAACGATCACTCAACCAGAAATTAAACAGCACGGCACCAAATGACACCATTGCTTTACCACTTGCCAGATGCCTCCCATCAATGCTTTCTTTTCTTTTTGTTGAAGAGTGGGACATTGTATGTGCAGTAATTAGTACATAACACTTTGGTCATAGAGATGAGTGTAAAGATGAGATATTAAAGTGTACAATCATTATTTTCAAATCTCCTAAATTTTTCTGTCATTCTGCTCCTACAGTTTAGTCTTTTGTATTGAGATGCCTGGAAGAGTGGTGGAGAGTTCTGAATCTTTAATCCATTTCTTACAAAAAAAGCAAGTTCACCACTTTATATATTTATTACTTAAATATTTCCAGTTGCAAATTACCCCATTGGGAAATATTTTTAAATTATAGTTTAAAAAAATATGGAGGGAGAAGTTCAAAATATTAGGAAACATTCAATATGTGATAATGATGGCAAATGTTGCCATGACGATATAATTAAAGATGGAGTTTAAATATCATATTGCTTTGGGTTATTTGTAAATGTGGACCTCAGTTAGTTGGTTATTTACACACTGGAATAAATGAATAAATTCCTTCCTTCCAAACCAAACATAGTTTATCAAGAAAGTTCCACCTGCATCAGGCTGCAATCACCGTTTTGTCAATAAAGCATCTTTTTTCCATGTCAACACATCCTCATATTGAATTTATCAGCATTTCTACCTGTAGACATTCTCTGCAGCACTATACAGCAACCATCACCAAATACTTTGGCACCTACCAAACATAGGCAACGTAATAACTATACTTACAGAGTATATTGCTTACAATTTATAATTAGCTAGAGTTTTTCTAAGTGGACATTTGCTATGTCCCATTACTAAATTTGTAATAGATTATGCGAGGCTTCTACAAACAGCCTGTGTGTTGAGCAGCTGACTGGATGGTCAACTACCAGAGCAGATAGTCCTACTAATTAAGCATATGCATAAAATAAAAATACTGAATAACTTGTATAAATGGGTATCAGAACTGCAATAATCAACGTATCAATATTTTAGAAGAAGCGGGAATAATTGTATGTTTTCCTTATAATTAAAATCACATTTCAGTTAAGTTTTTGTACAGAGTGAGTGAGAATCTCATACCAATAATGAGAAGTCTGTATGCCTATCAGAAATGTGTGGTTCTTAATTAGATTTCACATAAAGTAGAAGACAGCTTATTTGACTTTGGCACCGACAAAACATGACCAAAATTGGGAGAGGGGAAAAAAAAAAGTTTTGCAAAATAGGCTTCTCAGAATTTAAATACACCCAAGAACTGACAAATTCAAAACAGGAAAACAAGACTTTTTTTTTTTTTTTTTTTGGCTGATCAGTGGAACTTTAGCTCATGTCCTAAGGCAGTGAGAACATTCCTCTTGTTGAACGGTCTCTAATTATACTATTTGAGAACAACAAAGGAAACTGTAGATGCTTTTTCCCCTTTTTGAGGTGCAGGTAGAATAAAGGGCAACATTTCACTCTAGTATCCAAAGCACCGGATTGTTGTGTGTGTGTCGAATACTTTTCAGCATGTGAAGTATTTATCAGTAAATTTTTTGTGGGGGAATTCTTTTAGAGTTTATATCATCTGGCTTGATGGAAAATATGTGTAAGGTAATATAGAGTTTGTGCTTTCCATGCAGCATATCATATTTGAAAATGTATTTTTCCTCAATGTGTAATACTGCAAAGAATTAAAATGCATGCACTACGAGTGCGTGGAGTATTTACAAAATGTCAGTAATATTTTGCATTAAGTGGGTTACTTTGATTAGTATATTTTTTTTTAAGCTAACAAAAAAGTGCAAATCTGTTTTGACTATCTTGGATTTTCTCCGTTTTATATAAAACACCTGATGCTCAGTGAGCTCAAGTACACTTTGTGAGTAGCTCCTCTTTGATTTGTCCAAAGTGGCAAATTGTTCAGAGAGGATTTGCAGTAATAGAAGAATCTCCCTCAGTGTGAGCTGTGTGCAATTTTGCTATTGACAAAATGGGCCTTGAGTGTTAAGGAACTCAACTGAATGATTTTTACAAAATCCATTATCCCGCTACTCTCGCTGCAGTGTCACCACCGCTTTAGATTCTTGGCAGACAATACAGCACTCATTGCTGTTTCCTCAATTCTGCATTAATTGGAAGATATTTCTTTCTTTCTTTCTTTTTTTTTTTCATTTCATAAGAAAAAAAAAATTAATCAGATTTACCTTAGAAATAGTTTGATTTAAAATAAGGATTTCTAAAACATACTGATTAAAAAGAAAAGTGGAGTTTCACCAATCACTCAGCCAGGCACTTAACTCTGCTTGTTTTATTCGGGATTGGCTCCAACAGTAAAACACTTTTTTTCTCTTGTTGGTTAGATCAGCCAAAACTGAAAACTTCTCTTTTTTTCCCAAGAAAAATCTTAATAAGGTAATTGGCATATACTTCAATGTATACATAGCAATAAGCATTATTTTGAGCATTCATTTTTTTCTCTCTTTTATGTGTTGTGTTCTTCAGAATAAAAAATAAGAATCCATCAATATTGGAATCAGCTGATTATCCCTCGAAGAAAACCAGAAATCAATATCTGCCAGGAAATCCTAATTGGTGGATCTCTGTTAGTTTGCTTAGTGAAAATTCATAAATTTGTTACAAATGCATTTACAGACCTAACAAATGCATTTACAGTACTAATCTTTTTGTTTTACAGATTATATGTTCTTAATAATTCCATTCAATTGCAATCCATTAGGATTTTTTTTTTTTTTTTGTTATTTTGATCACCGTATTTTTCCCCACAAGCTTATTGCCTCAGGCTTATTTCCCTTCAGTCATTAGCTTGGATGGTTGACAACAATGTGAGCCACAGCACAGATCTCTTTGACTAAAACCTTGTAAATTAACACAATTAGTGCAGCATCATCCTGCTAATTAGCTGCTGGTGTCTAGTGTGGCTGGTTGGCAAATGGCTGGGAGGGAATCGGAAGGGAATTCACAGACAAGCCTTGCGTTTGTAATCTGCCTCTGGACACTAGCTGTTTTTCAGTTCAAATCGTCTGATATCTGCTTAACCCGCTGAAGTATAAAGTATAGCGTCATGGTGTCAACAGAACAAAGAGAGGGACATGTTTGGATCATTCTCTCTCATGTGTCTGCGTGTCTCACTCAGCTTAATGCTGATGAAAGATGCACAAGACTTTGTTCACCATTTCAAATTGTTTTGAGAATTAATCTCCCGCAAACTGTTCTGAGGGAATATTTACCCATCATCCCAGAATAAAGAAGCACAGCTAGACGGAATATTTTTTTTATTATTATTACTTGCAGATCGACTTTAGGATTTAACTTCATTATTTCTGTCATTCAAACCCTTTTAGGCCTCATATAGAGGCTGAGCGAAGCTGCGGAGAAAAAGACAAGTGAAGCTTGTTTTTTTTTTTCCCCCTCTTCACTCTGTCGGGTGGGAAGCAGTAGGCAGACTCGATGTGGATGTAATTCATGCTGGGCTGAGGGCTTTGTGTGATGAAAGCAACAGAGCGCTGCCAAGGAAGATTGCTTTGCTGCTCTCCTCCAAGCAGATTTGAAACTGTCTCAGAATGCCTCAGATGAGAGTTGGATTATAGACTGACCTGCAATGTCTGTGTCATTCTGCTCTGCATTGGATAGATTATTCCATGGTAACCAGGTGTTGGCTCCAATATCCTCATGCTGACCATTAAGTTAGTTGTGTATGTCTGTCTGTATATTTAAAATTAATGCACTCCAGCAGCTTTTAGTGTTTTAATCTCAACAGCTTGGGAAAAATAAAATGTCTTTCTTTCTTCTTCTTTTTTTTTTTTCTTATTGTTAAATGGGCTTGGGAGTAGAACCACACTGCCCTCCTAAACATGTTGCTGTGTATTGCGGGTCAAGTTGTGTAAAGAAGGCTAAAATTTTCCCTTGGTTACCTAAAACAACTAGCTTGGCTGTTTGTAATAATTTTTCATCTTAAAAAGCAAAAACTATGGCTGCAAGCTAAAAGCAACTACAAACTATAAGAACGGTTCTACTGCACATAGCCTACTAATTATCAACCTACTGTTTTTTTTTCCTTTTAAATATTAAAAAGGTTTAAAGGTTTAATAAAACAGTTTAAATACAATATAAAAAAAATGAGACTAACATTATCAATACACATTTAATATACTCATACAACCAAACAGCATGTTTTGGTTAGGGTATAAGATGCACATTTCTCAAAAGATAATAAAACAATGTCAAATGAGTATTGTTTTCTATGTTATTATTTAGCCATGTATTTTGACAATGGCACATTGAGAATTATTCATACTCTTCATAATCAATTGAAAAACCTTTATTTGCATTCCAATTAATTTTTCCAAGTTATTTATTTACCAAATTCAATATTACTCCTCCTGGGAGTATTAATTATCTGCCTTAACCGTATAGTAAAATACGCAACAGTCATTTAAAGTAAACAGTTTCTAATTCTACTTTATTGCACTACTTTATGCATTTATTAATCAGAGACCACTGCAATGTTTTTCATGTTTTACTGACTACTATTTACACACAAAAGCAATTTCAATTTCATCTTTGTTGAACTATGCCAAATGCTGATTTCTGAATCTTTCCAATTATTGTGTTGTTCAGACACCGGAATGGAAAGGCCATCATACAGTTAAGGGATCCTGATTTTAAAAAAATAAATAAATAATAATAATAATAATAAATAACAGCAGATTGTAATTTTTTCCACAGCTGTGTTAAGTAAATTCCTCAAAATCAAAATGACAATTATTAATCATATATACATGCATCAGTTGGTATAAGTGTTGTTTTTTCTGTCTCATGTTAATTAGATGATCTATAGATTTCCATTTCATAGTTTTGCTTAAATACCAAAATATCATAAATTGTGGTATTTCTGCTCAATGTTATAATGTGAGAATCTCATACCCACTCATGCCCATTGTGGAAAAAAAATGAATGCTTACGTTGACATATTTCTTCCTTATGCATACTGTCTAGGTCTAAAGATGCAGTGGACCCCAGAGCACACACAATGGGCAGAACAACACTTTGACATTTCATCCACTACCCGCTCCCCAGCACACAAAGTGGAGGCCTATCGGGGGCACTTACAGCGAACATACCAGTATGCGTGGGCAAACGATGACATCTCTGCACTGACTGCCTCCAATCTGCTCAAGAAATATGCAGAGAAGTACTCTGGGATCCTAGAAGGCCCAAATGAGAGAGCCCTGCTGTGTGCCTACTCCGATAGCTCCAGTGGACTCGTGAATGGACGAAAGTCGGAGAATGAGTCCTGGCAGGAGGGGATTTACCCAATGAACTGTGCTCCAGATGTTATATCTGTGAGCAAAGCTGGAATGACAGCTGCCCTCCCCCCTACAGACGTGTCTGCGAGCATAGGAAGCTCCCCAGGGGTGGCAGGCAGCTTGTCTGAGCCTAGCTACTCAAGTAGTAACTGTGGGAGTCATCCAGCCACCACTCTTCACTCGGGCCTCCCCTCTCAGGAATATACTGCCAGTTACAATGGCTCTTACCTGCATTCCAGCTACAGCAGCCAGAGCACCCCCGCCCTCCCTTCCCCTCACCCCTCTCCTCTCCAGAGTGCTGGGCTTCTACAACCCCCTCCACCTCCACCTGCTTTAGTGCCAAGCTACAATGCTGGGTCTCCCAACCTTCCCAACTACAGTTATCCTCCAACAGGGTATGCTTCACAGACTGCCGTGGGTCCTGGGTATAGCCCTGGGGGAGCCCCACCACCACCTTCTGCTTATCTACCGTCTGGCATTGCAGCTCCCACTCCAATACCTCCCTCCACTTTGCCTGGATACGCCTACCAGTCTCATAATCACACACCAATCACACCTACACCTTTGAATGGCAGCTCATCCAACTCATTAAAACGAAAAGCTTTCTACATGAGCGGACATGGAGATGTGGACTCAAGCTACGGTAATTTCAACTACAGCCAACAGCGCTCCTCACAGAGCCCTATGTACAGAGTAGCAGACAGCAGTGTCTCAGACTCGAACAGGGGCACTGGCTTTGAAAGAAACACCGAGCCATCGTCTTTAGCTTTTAAACCAACCAAACAGCAACTGGCTTCTGATCAACAAAGAAAATTTAATGTGCACTCTGGCAGAGCGCTAACTCCTCCATCTTACGGATCAACCAAAAACTCTGCAGGAGATCTAAGAACTGGCGAGCCCTACAGCAAGTTTGGGTCTCCAATCATGAGCGAGCAAACTGATGAGCACAGACAGCACCTCTCCCACTCCCTTTCAGGGCCTGATTTAGGAACGGCTACCTCGTCCATCCATGCTGCAGAGGAACAATTAAAGAACAGTGATTCCAACCTGGTGGAAATGGTCAACACGGAAATCCTTCAGCAGGGCTCTCCGGTAGACTGGACTGACATTGCAGGTCTGGATATGGCCAAATCAACTATTAAAGAGGAGATATTGTGGCCTATTTTGAGACCTGACATGTTTAGCGGACTTTCCACATTACCTCGGAGTCTGCTATTGTTTGGACCTCAGGGAACTGGTAAAACGCTACTGGCACGCTGCATGGCCAGCCAGCTGGGGGCCGCTTTTTTGCGGCTGAGTGGTTCAGCACTGGTGACCAAGTGGCTTGGAGAAGGAGGCAAGATTATCCAAGCTTCTTTCCTTGTAGCACGCTGTCGCCAACCAGCAGTAGTCCTAATCAGCGATGTGGATCTGCTACTGTCTGGCCAGCTTACCGAGGAGAGCCCTGTAAATCACCTCAAGGCTGAGCTTCTCATCCAGCTCGATGGTATTCTAACCTCCGCAGAGGACCATGTTCTTGTGGTCTGCTCCACCAGTAAGCCAGAAGAGATACCCGAGACCTTACGGAGGTACTTCACTAAGCGTTTGCTCATCCCATTGCCTGATGGAACCGCACGCCATCAGATAATCAGCCAACTTCTCTCGCAGCACAACTATTGTCTCAGTGACAAAGAAATTTCATTATTGGTTCAGAGGACAGAGGGTTTTTCTGGACTGGATGTAGTCCAGCTGTGTCAAGAGGCTGTCGTTGGCTCTCTCCATGGCATTCCTGGGGCTGACCTTCCCAGCATCCATCCCAGTCAGATGAGACCAGTCGCGTACCAAGACTTTGAAAATGTATTTTGCAAATTCCAGCCGAGCATATCACAAAAAGAGCTTGATGTGTACACTGAGTGGAATAAAATGTTTGGCTGTAGTCAGTGAATGGAACCAGTTAAACACAGTTTCCTTAAAATGTGCTAAGTAAAAACAGTGTTTGGTTCTTTTCAAACAATAAGAAAACAGTGGTGATATCAGCATTTTATCTAGAGTTATGGAAGCAATCTGGACATCCCACAGTGTTACGTGTTTATGAAAGTAAATTTAAAAGGATGCCCCACTTTTTTGTATATAAATATACAAATATATATAGATATAATGCTGATTTTGAGATTTTGTTGCTATCAAGTGCCTGAGATGGTGCTGTTTAAGTTTCATTTTGCCTCACAATCTTCATTGGTGGTGTGCTTATATAAAAGAGCTTTACAATGTGAAAGAAACCTTTTTTTTTTTTACTGCAAAAAGTGTTCAGCTTTGTCTGTTTTGTGCTCTCCGTGAACTGTTGTGGTTAATTTCAGCTGAGTTAAATTGATTGGCAGAATTTTCCCTGAGCATAATTACCTTGCACAGGTTTTATGTGTGCATGTGATTTATTTAATCATAGCAAAATGGACATGCACATATCTTTCAAATTGTGTTTGCATTAAAGACTTAAATTTGGTTGCAGTAGCCCTTCCTTGGTAGGTTTGAGGATAAATTGGTCAATGTGATTTCAGTTTAAATTAATGCTCTCTAGAACTCTTAGGATTTGTGATAAAGATGTGTTAAAAGCTTTAAAATATATTTTTTATTGCAGGAGGTTGAAATGACAATGAAATATTTTTGCAGATCCCATATTATATTTTGAGTACATTAATTTAATAAGAAATAATAGTATTAAATCCCCACTGCTATTGATGCCCTTTCTTACATTACTTTTTAAACCTCATTTGCCAACAGGAGAGCACTAAGGGTGCGTTCACACTGCAGCCTGAAGTGACCCAATTCCGATATTTTTTTTATTCCGATGTTTTTGCCGGAGCCGCTCACACTGCCAGTAAATGCGACCTGTATGCGTTCTGCAGTGTAAACGGGCAAACGACCTGAAAGTGTCCCGCATGCGCACTAGAGGGCGCAATAGCGTCAGCGTTTTCAGTGTTCTGCCAGCTGCCATAAAAAAGTGCTCAGTGTTTGCGGAAGTAAATATGGAGGCTAACGGTGGAGCTTAGCTTACATATTTGAAGTTGTTGTCCGGCCGGAACAGCATATTAACAACTTAATCCTCATACAGTCCGTCATGGTTGTTGTTTTTCTTCCCACTTCTGCGTATCAGGCCGCAGAATATTGAGATTTGTTGAGAATCGGTGACGTTCAGTTCGGATGAATGCAACCTGGACGTTAGGTCGCATTTGAGTCGGATATGGGTCACATTCAAAAAAGGATCTGACCTGTGCTGTTCACACTGCCATGAAAAGATCGGATACAGGTCGCATTACGTAAAAAAGAAATGGAATTGGGTCACTTCAGGCAGCAATGTGATCGCACCAAGGCGTTCCTCCTGTTCCATTGCTTTATAATGTAGCCATGTTTTAATTTATTAACACACTTTTACATTTTGAGGATTGGTTTAGAAGAATGGGCCCTTTTGTCAGAACCTATTAATATCCCAGAAAAAATGAAACTCATTAATTTCTAATTAAGGATTCCTAAACACTTTGATCACAACAGTTGCTTATATTTAAGTAATTGTTTGGGATCCCACTCACTGTAAGGGTTGGGACTTTATTTAAAAACAACAATTTCTTAAGTGACTGAATACATTTACTCAAGTTGGATTTTTCTACATTTTGCAATGTCTGATTATGCTATTACAGAACAAGATTTATTTATTTTAAGGCTTTTTGCACATCTTTAAGTTTGGAGGTTGTTAGTTGTGAAATTCCTAAAAATATTTCTACAGCTAATTACTAAGAGTAATTCACACAGAAAAGTTGTACTATATTTTCCGTTTTCTTTTTGAAAACTCAGGAATGTGTTGGTAATATGTACTACTAAGCTTGTATTAAAACACTACATGTGATAAACATTTGCCTCACATTTAAAATTGCATCATTAAAATATAAAAGGTTTTTTTGGTAGCTCAAGAATCTCAAGACGAGAAGGTTCCTGCAGTGAATGTATGAGGGGATAATTATGGTTTATTTGCAAACCTTAAAAATCAATTTGTTTAGGATTCTCAGCTTTTATTTATTTTTTAAATAGAATTTGGTATTGCAATTACGGGTTTGCCTTTGGAAATAATGGCCCCATTGTGTGGGTGAAATTGCAGCCTTGAGCTAATACATTTTACATTTTTGATTTTTTTTTTTTTTTTTCTTATTTCCTGCTGGCTGCAAAGTCAGAAACCTTCACTTACAACAGATACAATGATCCCGTTATTTTAATCCCAGCTTTGAGATTAAAGTGTTCAACTTGTGCCGAGAGAAATTTAAAAATGCAGACAAACATCTCAAGGTTGAGCGAGACAGCTGATCCGAGCTACGTTTCCTCCTCCTGTTGCTGTTTTTATCGTTCATGAAAACCCAAGGATTATGTACAGTGTAAGTTCCTTTGTACCTTATGTTTATCTCTGAAGGACAAATTCACAGTGACATCAAAATGTCACAGCTTGCCCATCTTATTTCATGATGATACCCAGCTAAAAACAAAAAAGAATTTTGGGGAAAAAAAGCCTTAAAATTAAAATTTTTTTTTGATGGTTGTTTTTTTAATGACACACTTTGCCTTTGCCTTAGGACAATTTGGTTTTATCATATTATTTTCAGTGCCTGGCGTTCTTGCTGTACATTGTTTGAACCCTGAACCTGCAAAATCAGAAATATGTTACAGAAACCCTAGTGATTCTGTGTTCATACTTTGTCTTAAAGTCTCTCAATAAGAAGTTCACACAAGTGATTTTACACTTTTCTTTATCTCAAATTCATTAATTTAGTCGCATTCCTTATATTCTAAACTCAGAGTTTCCGTACAAAATACCACTTATTTTTCCTCCCATATTTTAAACAGTTGCTCTATTATTAAACTGTTTGCTGCCAATAATTGCTAAATTTCCATAGAACATTTCCAACAATGTATGAGTCAGTCTGAAAGCTTAATTGGCAAGTAAAAGCACTGAATGTATTATAATGTGAGCAAAACACTCACACTGAAACATGCCAGAGGAGAAGAGGGCACTGTTTGGGTACTTGTACAGAAACTGCAGAGGCACTGACAGACTTTTTTTCCTTGTAAGAAGGTGTCTTAATACAATATTTCTTGATGCTTTACCGTATTTCAGTCTTCTGTCAAATGCTAAGCATTTTCTCATTGAAACATGGCTGGAACCAATAACTTCTCAAGGTCTGGACTTTTAAAGAATTTCCACGACGATGGCACAATTTGAGAAAGTTATTCCTTAGTCCAGAGTGATACTTGACTCTACTTTTACATTATGTTGAATGCTTTATCTGTATTCCCAGTTATAATATCTTTGCTGCATTATCTTTAAAACTGCACAAGTTTGTCATTTGTAAAATGATTATTATAAGTCTGTATATGAAGAGACAAGTGTGTGTGTGAATTGAGTGCCTATATGTTCCCTTAAGGGTGTGGGTCATTTATTTGAGTCCTGATTACCTGCTGAGTCACATTTTTTTAGCTAAGAATCACATTGCAAAATTTTCATAAATAATTACTCTGGAGTTTTATTTTTGTTTTGTTTTTTCTGCATAGAAATAAATCTCCCAAATTATGTCAAGTGTGTCATGTAGAGTCGCATGTTAAAATTGTTTCAGAAATCATGTAGACACATAGTCATCCTGAAACATTCAGATGGCAATGGTTCCAGTTAGATGATGAACATTGGTTTATCATTTATTGTTTTATTTTTAACCTGGAATGAAACTAAAATCCTTTATTTTCTTCTGTGTGCCTCCTCATCAGCTTGCACCCTCACTGCCACTTCATCCCATTTTGTACCACTGCAAGAACTACTATATTCTGTACCCAGGCACTGAAACCATGGTGGTGATTTATTTGTGATTGCATCTTTGTGTTTTCATGAACCATGAAGATAAATCATCATCATACCACTTAATACACCTGAATCTTGCATAGAATTAAAATTAAATTATGTTTTACCTGAAGATGTTTTATGTTCTATTCACGATCATGTTGGTTCTAATCACCGTTTGAGCAGGCTGACTCTTATTAAACCTGATGGAATGCAACTCTAGATTAAACTACAACTCTTTGAAACCGTCTGTTGGTAAATATTACTTATTGAATTCTTATGTTCACCTTTTCTTACAGTCGACAATACTGTAGTATGAATGCAAATATTTCTAATTGGTTTTGCATAAAACAGCCTACCACTTGTAGCTTTAAAACACCATTAACAACAGCACACAACCTAAATAAGAGTTGTGGTGGCCACAAATTGACCTGTGATCGTTACAAACAGTCCAGTAGTAAAAGGGTCAATTTATCCCAAAATTTGCCAAGGCTTCAAAATGTAAAGAAGAAAATTGACCAGAACCTATTACATTTTTTCAAAATAATTTATGAATTGGTGTTCTTGAATTTTCAGTGCTACCTTTGTGTATTTACAAAAAACTGCAAACATTTTTAGCAATGTCTGTCAATAGTGGAAACTTGTGACGATTATTAAAAACGTAGTCAATCAACAGTTTACAGCTTTTTATTTGAGCACAAACTGAAAAGCATGAATGGCACAAAAGTCAGAAAATGTCTGAAAATACAAACGTCTAACTGTAGTGGGTTGGGTTGTTATTTCATTTAAAATTGGGCATTGAAACCATGAGTTGGGTGAACAAGCACACATCTTACAGGTTCAAGAGCTCAGTGGTGAATCAGAGATGTGTGGTAAAATATATCAATCACCGGTGATATCATAGATATTAAAAGATCTGGTCCCGTCCAGTAAAAAAGAAGTTTACATACACTGCATAAAAAGACACAACCTATTTCTCATTGTCTGACATTAAATCACACTTAACTTTTCTTTGGGTATCTGGGGTTATCAAAAATAATTACTAATTTCCTGTCAGAATAATCAGAGTGATAAATTTTTTGAAGATATTTGATTAACTTTTTTTTTTCAATTCCTATGTTTATATACAGTGGTGTGAAAAAGTGTTTGGCCCCTTCCTGCTTTTTTTTTTTTTTTTTCCTCGCATGTTTGAAGTGTTTCAGAACAAACCAAGTTAAGCATCAGACAAAAACAACACATGTAAACACAAAAGACAATCTTTAAATTAAGTTCTTTATTATTATGGGGGAAAAAAATAATTCACCCATGCCCATGTAGCTTTAGAATTTTTTTCTACCTTATTAATCATTCATCATTTAAAAAACTGCATTTTGTGTTTATTTCTGTTGTCTTTGGCTAATATCTAAATTGATTTGATGTTCTGAAACATGCAAGTGTAACAAGCATGCAAAAAAAAAGAAAACAGGAAGGGGGAAACTAATTTTTCCACACCACCATTGATTTACTCTCCATAGATTTGTTTATTCTGTCTGACTTGGTTCTAACATCTTGGGTTTCCATTCACACTTTTCTCACAGCAGTGTGATGACATTTTGGCTTATTCCTTTCTGACAGGACTGGTGCAACTGAGCCAGGTTTGTAGGTAATGAGCTGTGTCCACAATTTTTTCTCTGGGACTGAGGAAGCATCTCTGTGATGGACATTTCAAAACATCCTCAAACAGCTTTGTAAGGAATTTGGCCTTGTGCTTGGGGCTAGAGCTGGTGATGTCATTGTCCATTTATAATCATACATAATATCCTTTACTCATGATGTCACCAGTTTTTTGTAGGGTGCCACCCTCTCCTACAAAATATCCACACAGTATGATGCTCCCACTCATGTACTTCCCACCTGGAGTGGCAAACTGTTTTTTTTTTCCTCTTTGAATTGTCTTTCAGTCTAGAAAGATATTTTACTAATATTTTTAAAGTTGCACAATTTTCTTATAAACCACTTTATTTGAAAAATAAGCTGTCTTCTTTAATATTTTGACATCTAACAAATAGAAATGTTTGGTGATCCTAAATTATCCAAAAGAGCAAAAGTTTAGTTTGATAAAATGCCAAACAGTGGTTAAAAAGGGTTGTGTCTCCCTCTACAGCGTCTGGTTTAATGTCCATTAATGTGCTTTGTGTTTTACTTATACCTAATGTTGCATTTGCATGAAATTAAATATAATAGCAACCTGACAATAGGACTGTGTTTTTGCAAAAAAGAAAACATTTCAAAATGTGTGGTATATATTTCACATGTATTTTTATTTTATTTTAATTTTTTTTCATCTTTAAAGATTTAGAAAACTAGATGCATTACATTATGGAGTTTGGTAAAAAGAAAGGACCTGTGGTCACAGATGGCACTTGAGCAGGGCCTTTGATAAGCACATCAAGTTCCCAAGCGATACAGACTCGGTGACTTAAATCACTTTCTTTCAGTGTTCCTGTAATTAGTTTAATGTTGAGAATTGCTTCTAATGTATTTCCCATCCTAGTTTTATAGTTGTGCATCCTTTAAAACCATTTCTACCTCATTGCTGCATATTGTACTTGTAGTACTTATGTTGTTTCATTTTGAATGTCATGCATTTGTGAATTAAAAACTGTATAAAAAAACAAAACAAAAAAAAACGAAGAAAAGCTTGCCCTTGAATCTGAGCAGTCTACCTCAAAAAGGCTGTCTACACTGTCGAGTACAAGTCACAGAGGAAAAAAAAAACAAAGAAAAAAACTGCACCTTTAAGACAAAGATGAACCTTACCTGCACATTCTGACATATACAGTTTATCTATAACACTTTCTCATTGAGGTGTTGTCAGTATTTTCCGCGAGTTTTTTCAACGCAAACTCTGTTCCTAAAAAAAAAAAAATAAATAAAATAAAATAAAATTGAGTTGCTTCAATTCTCTGTGGACCGTGTAGTGCCATGTTGATGTGTATGTACGTTCACTGGCAATTCTACATGCAAGTGAGAGGAGTCAAGGTTAACATGTGAACATTCTGAATTTTTACTTTTCATACATGTGTACAGAAAATGAACTTGCACATAGCTGTATATATATTGTACATTTGCTACTGATATACAACATACATACGAAAAAGCACCACGTAACTGTTTATATGTGTGTATGTATTGCCATATTTACAGTACAGTCAACTTAATTGTATTTTAATTTCACGGTACATAAAAGTTACTGAAAAACTGAATAAAGTTGTTTTCGCTCTCTTTTTCTGTGCCTGATCTCTGGTTTGTTTTGTAACATACTTCATTTAATTTCTTCATCAATCTACATGAGCTAAAACAGAATAAAAATGTATCCACTTTTCTCAGGGATCTCACACTAGAATTGTATATAAACATAGTAAAACTAATTAAGTTAGCAGCAATTAAGAGCAATTAAGTGTTTTCATCAGTTTTTTTAATAGCAAGTTGATTTAAGTTCAAACTAAAGAGTTATACCTTGGGAAGCACATTTGGTTCAAGTTAGTAGGTGTGAAATAGTTTTAAAAATAACATGAAGCAGAAAAAAAAATTCTGCTCTCTTAGTCTTGGTTTCTTTTCTGAGCAACCTTATTTATATAAGGGCAGATATTGTCATTATAAAACCTGTTGTGTATATATATAGTTTTATTTTATTTTTTATTTTTTCAAATATGGCAAACGTATGTGTCCATGTAAGATATGGTGCAAATCAGTAAGGTAAAAACTGGGTACTTTAAAAACAAATTTGACTCCCATTCCTGAAATGGACTGATCATGTTCCACTTTAAGAGCAGCATCACTTTAAAAATAGTAATTCAACAATCCAGTAGTGGAGTGTTGAATGCAAAAACAATTTATTTTTTAACAAATCTCTTTGCTGGAAAATTAAATTAAAGGAATAAAGACAGCTGGACTGGCGACCTGTCCAGGGTGTACCCCGCTTCTCACTCTCTGACTACTGGAGATAGGCGCAAGCACCCCCACTAGGGACAAGAAGACGGATGGAAGTAAGAAAGCACATTTCTACACACGTTGATATGTAGAATGGAAGTAAGTCTATATGTAAAGAACCATTCATATGTAAAGCATAAGTGACTTCATGTACAAAAATGGGGGGAAACACAAATAATCTAGATTAACACCTTGTGAATCTGGCCTAAACATTCAAAATGGCTTTGGTTCACAATCCTCTCATGGCCACACTACAACACTTTTTTTTCCCCACTCAACTTTCTATTGACAAGCTTTGCTACGTCGCTGTGCTAAGCAACTATCTTGAGAGACATTTCCGATGCTGTAAATCAAAAAGTTTTTAATTATTATTTTTTTAATGGTGGTATTGTGTGATATTCAAATTTTTGCTAAACTGGTGTACAGCTAATGTGTTTTATTGATCAAATTAAATAATATATGTAATTATGTGAGTAATAAAGCTTTTAAGTCAGTACTCCAGTAAAGCTTCATATGTAAATTCCATAAAAATATTGCAATTTACTGCAAATAGTTTTACAATATATATATTTTTTTCTGTATTCAAACAATTTTAAAATTGATTCTCAAGAAAAATGTCATAATTTAATGTGCCAAGGTAAAAACAACCCAAAGTAAAAATGTATATAATCCATTTCCATCTTTTCACTTCCTTCAAAAAATAAACAGTAAAATGAATGAGAACCAATTAAGGAAGTAATGTTTTGTTTTCTTCAAAGCTTTGGCATCTAAAGCTAATTTTAAGCACTTTTGCTACATTATGTAATTCATTACACATTTCAGGTTTTTTTTTTGTTGTCTTTATTCATTATCTTTCATGTTTTTCTTTTATGTCTGCGCAGAGTTTTGGTTGTTAGATGTAAAATATTTAACTAGTGAAACTGTGTGTTTTTTTTTTGTTTTTTTTTTTGTTTTGTTTTGTTTTTTTCTGTTGCCTGTCTTGGCCAGGAGTCTCCTGTAAAACAAATCTTTGATCTCAGTTAATCATTTTGAGATTAGATAAAAGCTTAAATCCAGAAAGGGACAACGAGATATAACTAAAACCTCATCTGTTCATTTAGCAAACTTGTCTGTACCAATAGCTGATGCGTGCTAATGACTGATATAGAGATCAACACACATTAAAACGATACAGATAAAACAACATTTCATCGTCCGCCACAGCAGAACATTTGTTTCTCCATTCAGGACAAAAAAAAATATTGCAGAGAAAACGCTTTCGCTTTTTCGAGTGAACCAGGGAAACAGACATTCAGCTACACACGCAGGGGGGGAAAGCAACCTGAAGATAAAATCAGGACTGATAAGAGAAAAATAAAGTTGAGTCAAACAAATTATACTTGAGTTATTAGCGGCCTATTTTGTAAATATCAAAGATCCACTTGTCCCAGTGTTCTGGGCTTCATTTGCATTCTGATGAAACTGGAGTGGATGTGTGTGAACTCGGAGGTTATCTGTGGAGCCGCAGCGCTGAGCAGCCGAATCAGACAGCTCCACAAACGCTTGGCTCAAGAGGATGAGCCACAGACCTCTCTCAAATCACTTCCTTCATAACAATTAAAATATGCAAAGTGATAATTTTCCTTAAGTAGCCTTAAATGTGCAATCTATTTAAATGTGAAGGAAATTGCTTAAAGCTTGCAGTGTGTGGATGTGTGGTTAGGCAGGGGTGGTGGCTGGGTAGGGGGATAAATTATGCAAATAAATGAAAGGACTCTTGAAAGCCTAATTTTTCTGCAATAAGCATACTGTTTCATTTAATTTTTTGCCTCTTATTAAAAGTGACAGTTCTTTTGCGCTGTCTGATGGCTATATCTGACACAAGCCCCACAAAACTGACTGCTAGACTAATGGTGAAGCATTTTTTTTGTAGCTTTTAGATGATGGTTACATTCACAAAGTAATTATGCACTAGAGAGTCCAGAAATAAGGTTTAATTACACAGTAATCGCTTCTGATGGACACTAGGAAGTGTGAGCACTGCCAGACTGCAATCCATCAATGACAAACCTCTGGCCAGTTTTAATTCCTCCTCATTTGCATCATAACCTCGGCACCAAGTTGCACAAACGCTGTTAAACGTTAATAGGACCTGTCTCTCCACTCAAAATGAACGCTTAAGCCATTTCAATTCTCCCTTTTTTCTCTCTCTATCGCTTTCTTTCACTACTCTCTTTCTCACCCTTTTTATGCACACACTCACACACCCTCTATCTTACACAGTCCATATCTCCTCTCTCTCGCCTCAATTCTCACATCCTTGTGAGTCTTTACATAAATAGAGCCTCTTCAGAAGGGAAGCTGAGCACGGGAGACAGTGCACGGTCACTGCTGTGCTAATTGGGAGCAACATGTAAAGTTTTATCTCCTGAGTGCTAACAAACCATACGGACAAGTATAAATTCTTGTCTTGTGTGTCTGCGTGTGTGCGTGTTAGCATGTGCGCGTGTGTGAGGAAAATTGCGATCAGCTACGTATTTGTCTCGCATGGTTTTGGAGCCAAAAGGGAAGGTAGGCCCTTAAGTTATCCCAATCCTGAGAGACTGGGCAAAATGATGCTTTTATTAATTGAAAATTATTATTGGGGTGACAGTCCCTTTTTTCCTCCCCAGTAGACTTTTATAAGGTTGATTAGAGCCACGGTGTCTCATTACCAAAGATTGCAAGACTGCTCCTCATTATATACCTGGGACACTCTAGTATAAATCAGTGCAACAAAAATATACACAACACCTTGCCAAAGGTAGACATTGGACCTACTGAGCCACTTGTGATTACAAAGTGGGCTGTTTTTATTTGTTGTAGTAAGAAGAAAAACATCATATTTTGCTCTTCAGAGATCCCAGCATCATATACTCTTAGATTATTATGATGTGACCTTGTTATGTCCCCAGGTATTCAAAGCAATTCAATACTGATTTGAAAAAATAATGAGGTGCACAGAGAGTATATATATATTTATAAAAGTGGATCCACAAGTCAAACTGTGAGCCGGAAAAAATAATTAGAGTATATATTCTGAGCAAATTTTCTTTCACGGCAATGTAATCTGTCAATTTTTATTTTGAGGAATTACACTCTATCTACTTAATTCCAAAATTAAGAAGTGGGCTAACAAATATTAATCCTAAGAAAATACAAAAAGCATCAGAGTCGTTCTAGGAAATTTGATTTCAAAGCCTGGCTGAGGTGTGTGAATTTGTATGCAAGTGGGGCCTTTTTCCAAATTATTCTAGATTCCATTCACTGTAAAAAAAGAAAAAAAAAGAAAAAAACAAAGAGGTTTAGAGTTGATGGAAAACGTTGAACTTCCCTTACACTTACTGTGTTGTTTGTTGTGTATTTCCTTGTTTTTCCATGTGGAAACCTGCTCTCCTGCCCAATGACTGCTGAAAATAAGCACTGGCTCTCTGGAAGGATAAAGTGCCAATAGTAAATGATGGATCATGCTTTTCATGACATTAACAATAATACATCAGCCATCGGTTTATAAAACGTCAATAGGCTGATCAAGGATGTTAATATTGGGCTAACTACATGTGATGATAGATACGCATTCGTTTTCAGCTTTCGGAAATTTACTGTTACTCACCACAAATGATTAGATATAGTTAAGTACAAAAATATTCACAACACTGGCAGATTTAAGTTTAAAGTGATCTTTTAACTTTAAATTCACATGTAAACATTTTGAACAGAATTAGCTTCAGTCCCATCTTGAACCTGACAGAGAAACTGGGAAATGAAGCTGATGGCAAGTAAATCTTCAACCCAGCTATTCCGTAAGATTATTTACAGATTTGTAGTTTTTTTTTATTATTATTATTTGTATAATTTATTTTTCTCTTTGTCTTCCTAATCATGTACTGAGTTGAAAATAAGCATGTCCATGTCGTCAAATAAACTGCAAGAGTCCCAATGAAATGCAACATGTGGTGTGTATATTCCTCACGAGCATATAAAAAGCTGATATTTCTGAAACACTGCCACTTACCGAAGAAGGCATTGGCTGGCCAGATTGGTGAATCTCTTTAGTCTGTCTTAACCCCTGGCCGGGTACAAGAGGACCTAATGGGGAGCAAAGACAGAAGAGTAGATGTCCAATAGCCACTCGTTCCCCTGTCAAGGCAATCATGAGAAACACAGAGCGTCACTCTTTCAATTTCATCCATTTCCACTGTGCAAGTCGCCCTCTAAAACGTCATTATCTCCCACAGATCTGCTGGGCCCTCTGACAGGGCCATGTTATCCAGGCACTGGGGAAATGCAAATTGATTTCATATCAGCCATGGCATTTTTAAAGCCTCCACATGTTACACAGACTGTCATTTGAGGAAAAGATATGAAAATCAGAGGGAAATGTCAAACTGTGGATTGGCTGTGTTATATGAAACGTGTTGTTTACTCTGATCACCGGATCATGAAACAAGATACTCCTTCATGCCACATTCTCAGTTTACAATTCGAGAGGTCTCTATTATGCTTTTGATCTGAATGGGCGTAAAGCAGGTTTCTCACACCACAATAACAAAAACCAAGCTAAAAAAACAACAACAAAAAAAAAAAAAATGAATGTGATGATCAAACAGCAACAGCAGCTCTGACATTGTCTGATATTATAAAATAACATTTTGAAATGGGCTCTGAAAGTGATCTATCCATCCTGAAGCAGTTATAAATAGATTTTTTTTTCAAGGTAAAGAAAAAAAGGATTTACGATGATAAACTAATAAATGATGCACCTTAACAATTGATTTCTACTTTGTTTATATGGTTCGTCAGTTCACTGTTTTTGACCTCTACTCTCAAAACCTGGTAGATGTTAGCAAAAGAATATAACTTGCTCAACCACAAGCATCAATAAGCTACCTTGTTGCTGATTGGTGAACAAATTGTGAACAATTACAAGAAATGTAACTTTGATTCATAAAGGTTAAGCTCTATTGAAAATACAGATTCGCTTTAGAAACAAAATAACGTGGACGGCAAAAAGCGTTTTCATTTTTTATGTTTTAAAGTTTTGCCAGTCAGCCAAACAAATAACAAGGTTTATGCTTATGGATCTATGTTGCCCTGTGCTTTCCCATCAACTTAATTTTTCAAAACAATGGATAGATGTTATGGAGCAGGTATTGTTATACAGAACTGTTTGTGAAAATTAAATACGGACATTAAAGAGACTGAATATATGCTTAATGAACTCAACTGAGCTACTGTATGAAGGTTAGTGGCCAAAGGTTTGTTTTTCTTTACAAACAAACAAGTCAGAGATGACTTTAAGTTTAATGTCCAAACACATCTCTTTGACTATGTACATTTATTATTGGTTAAAACCCTGATGAGACTACATGGAAGAAAGAGAATAAAGCAGATGGCTAAAGATGAAGGTCAAAACCAATTGAGAAGTTTGTCAAAAATTTATGACATAAGCAATCTGTAAGCTGTTGCTGAACCTGAGCTTGAGGTGCAGAGAAACATATTGAAATTACACAAAAATAATAAAAACACTGCAGATACCAGCACTCTGCCAGGAATGATTGCCCCGAGTGGTGTACTTTTCTTTTTTTTTTTTTTTTTTTTTTTTTTTGCTTTGCTTCGCTCTTCCTGTCCCTTAACCCCTCCCCCTCCTTCACACGCATGGCTGCCTGCCAGATGTGAGGAGAGGCATATCTGGATTTAATGACATTACAAATGCCTTTCTTTGCACACAGTGATAGCTCTGTTTTGATTGGTGTAACACTGTCAGTGCATTATCTTACAAAGAGAGCCGTCAGTCATCCAGCATTGAGTCATCAGTTTTAGCTGGTGATGAGGCTTGTTTGCCGTACCTAATGGTCTGTCTCGTTGGGGAGCCTTAGAGGCTCATAAGATACCACTTGTAAATACTCCACTGCAACAACCATCGCAACACAAGCTTTCAGGGAAAATTGAGTGGGTCTCGTTACAGCCAGCTCTTGTGGCAATATTCGAGGTCTCTTTGTGTACAAAGCAAAGCTTGGAATAAATCATACCGTACACCCACATTGCTATTGATTAAAGCAGTTCCCATGCCCGCATCTAGTGAGTTATACACAGAATAAAGAGCAGCTTTATATTTTGTCCTGTCAAAATGTTAGGTCATCCTATCAGGGTTAGCCAGTCCCGTACATAGCACAGAAAGCCCTCTGTCTGAAAACATTCAAAGGGAAAGAGGCTGAATTGTTGTATTTACCACTAGAGTCAGATTAGAACATTTTATTATTTCTCTTCTTTTACTTGAGCTTTGTTACGTCAATGAGTGTCACATTCAGAGGAATTAATGAGAGAATAAAGAACTGCTTGACATCTAGAAAAACATTCCCAGATATCTGCGGGTGCACCTTAAGAAAAACAACATCATTGGGAGGCTTGTTTATTTCAGTAATTCAATTCAGAAATTGAAACACAAAAGACGAAGATTCATTTCACACAAAGTGATTTATTCCAATAACTTATTTCTGGTGCTTACAGTAAATAAAAAACAAAAATGTTGTGTCTCAGAAAATTTGAATATGACATGCAAATAAAATGATATTTTAAATACATAAATGCTATGTGTTAAAATTGTGTTGTGTATTAAGGGGATGTTGTGTATTAGGGGGAATGTATTTCCTCCAAATGTTACATAATTGGGAGAAAGATTCCCCCCATAACTTATTTCTAGCTGACTGTCCATAATGTGTTATATCTAAGAATATTATTAATAAGTTTGAAAAAATTTATAAATACAGTAAAATTTAAAAAACGTAAAAAAAGGTATACATGCAACAGGAAGCAGAGGTTATTGAAGATAAATTTACAAGCCACAAATGCTATCCAGTGTAAGGGGTGAGGGGGCGTGTTTGAGTTAAATCAATCAGTGAAGGACTAAACTGTTGCTCAGTGGTTCAAAGTTATTGTTTCTGATGAAAGCAGATCCTGTATTTTGTTTGGAATTAAAAATCCCAGAATTTAGAGTAAGACTGAAGAGGCACAAAATCAAAGTCTGGATCTGGGGAACTGTGAGATCTGTTAGTGTTTGTCTGTTTTAAGGAAATGCTACTGTATTGTACTAGCAGCAGGACATAACATCTCCCCGTACAGCCAAAAGTGCCAGCTTTCATCACCATGGTATCACTTTACTGGAATAATCCAAAAACTTACCTGAGCTATACCCCATAGAAAATCAATGTTACCCAGATGAAGACGGAACAAAAACAATGGACATGAACTTAAGTTCA
>NW_006799955.1:4041258-4072047 GCF_000485575.1 Poecilia formosa
TTTTTTTAAAAAAAATTCGCAACTGGGAGCCTGTACCTTAGCATCTTCATATTTTCTAAACATTATTTGTCATATTTGCATACATAAGGATGAGAAATAATTTTAAAAAAATATGGAAAAATTAAAACCCATTTTGTCCCTATTCTCAAGAATCACTGATATCTAAGAATATTATTAATAAGTTTGAAAAAATGTATAAATACAGTAAAATTTAAAAACCGTAAAAAAAAAAGGTACACAAGCAACATGAAGGAGAGGTCATTGAAGATAAATTTACAAGCCACAAACGCTATGGAAGGATTGAGGGGGCGTGTTTGAGTTAAATCAATCAGTGAAGGACTAAACTGTTGCTCAGGGGTTCAAAGTTATTGTTTCTGATGAAAATAGATCCTGTATTTTGTTTGGAATTAAAAATCCCATAATTTAGAGTAAGACTGAAGAGGCACAAAATCAAAGTTGCTGAAGAGACAAGAAAAAGTGTCTTCCCTGGATCTGGGGAACTGTGAGATCTGTTAGTGTTTGTCTGTTTTAAGTTTTAAGGAAATGTTACTGTATTGTACTAGCAAGACATAACATCTCCCCGTACAGCCAAAAGTGCCAGCTTTCATCACCATGGTATCACTTTACTGGAATAATCCAAAAACTTACCTGAGCTAAACCCCATAGAAAATCAATGTTACCCAGATGAAGACGGAACAAAAACAATGGACATGAACTTAAGTTCACTATTAAAGAATCCTGCGCTTCCTTCACGCCTCAGCAGAACAAAAGACTCACTTTCATGCCGCTTTGCATTCGGGCAGCAATTCAAGCTAAAGGAACCCAACCACGTGTATAACCTGCACAATTGGTCTACATTTCTGTATTCAAAATGAGTTTTTATAGGTGTTGTTTCATATTGTAATTTTCTGAAAAACTAAATTTGGAGCTTAAGCCATAATTATCAACAACAGTAATTGTAGTATCTATTAAATTCTAACAATTTATCAGCTATGTATTAATCTATTAACACTAATAAACACTTCCAATTAACATACAGTGTGAATGAATGAATCTATATATTATCCAACTTTAAATTATATAATAGAAATACTGATATAAAACGACTTCTATCATGTTTATACATTTTGACACATTTGGGACATATGCATTTTAGAAAGTGATTTGTTAATTAGCGTCAATCTATAATTGCACATAGAGCAGCCACGCCTCCGATGACAAGCACTTGTGCAACAAGTCTGTAGAGAAAAATAGCTGATGTTTATTGGTATGCCAACAAGCAGTTGTTGGATCAAGTTTTGGCTGCGGAACGAAACCGTTTTTATTTGAAACGTCTTCTGTGCAGCTTTTTACATCACTGTTTTCCATTTAACTGCATTCTGCCCAATTAAAGAAAATGACTGATGAAAACTTAAAGAACCTTTGTTAATGTTAGAGAGTGAGAAGGCCCGTAGCCCGCAGACCCTGCTTTCATTCATCTCACTAACATCAGGGAGCTCAAGCTCGGCGTCACTCAAAGCTTTTTTTCCTTTGATATTCCCCAGGCAGGCCCACAAATTAAGCTCACTTCTGTTTGACCAAAGATGAGACCGGCCCTGAAGTAAGGCAGCTTTCCCTCCTTTTTTTTTTTTTTTTTTCCACAAGAGTTTTCAATCTATCCCTCAGAACTCCACAGACCTATAAATCTCTCGAAAATCTCTCTATTCATTGTCAGCCTACTATAAAGAAGCATATGGAAAATTCCTTCAGTTCAGGTGTCAGTCTGACTGCAAAGGACAAACAGAGTTTGCTTGTGAATGTCAAGTGTGAAAGGATGAGTTTCATCTCAAAAATATGTTTTCATGGCTTTTAGAAGGAACAAAGTGTAAACATATTTTAATGAATGCTGCTTGTTTCTAGAATATGACAGTACCTAAGGCTACACATACTTTTTTTGAGAAATGCATTTAAGACTTGCAGCGTAATATGATGGACTCAATAGGTCTTAATGTCCATCGTACTGTTTTTAGTCTGCTCAGCTATGTCCTGCATGACTTCTCCTAGAAACCCAGGCCTGCCTGGCCCTGCATTGTGGTGCTGCCGCTGTGCTGAATGCAATATGACAGTGACCAGACGGGTCTTGCATGAGCAGCGGTGCGTACAGCACTGACTATCTCCATAAAGTACCACTCACACCTAAAACAAAATAATTATTTATGCCAGGCTATCTTGGGGCTGAAAGAAAACAGGTTGCGTTTAGGCATGGTTTAATTCCATTGAGGTTTAGGGTTCACAGACGTAAAAAGATGAAAACTTCTAAAATTTCTAATTAGATAAGCCAGACAAAAGCCTTCCCAATCACTCCTGTTGACAGTCAACGGTGGAAGGTTTTGTTATTGTAAAGTGATGTAAATGAACAGCCCTGTTTAACAAACCCAGATAGATCATCAGGCTTGGGTGTAATTCGTTTGAAACTTTAAGGCCGGTTTACTCATAAATCTTGTTACCAGAATGCCGACATTGAAATGACTTTATCATCTTTTATTTTTCTTTGTTTCTAGGCTTTTGGCATCATGAGAAAGCTCAGAATCCCCATTTTCAGAATATGTCTAACTCGAAATGCCCTTAGGGGGAATTGCTTTCTTGTGGCCAGTCACAGATGCCAACTTGTTCATCGATCAGGAAAAAATGTTTGGTAAGTACTTCTTAAGACATTTTATATGTCTTTTGTATCTGGTTAGCAGAATTTCTAGTCAATAATATTAATATAGGCAAATAAAATTAATGCAAACTATCACACCAGATGGTAACTTTTAACATTTTGTTTGTCAGTACAAAAACTTTAGAACAGTAAAGACTTAAACACATGTCCCTAATGTGTATTGTATTGAATATGAGGCATTTCAATCCATAAATGTAAATAGCCTGCTGTCTCATTTGTAATGGTAATGGTTGCTTAGATGAAACTTGAATTCTATAGGTGAAAAATCAGATTGTATGTAAGCAAGTGGGTAGAAATTATTGATTGCAGACCATGCATCTTGCAAATAAACATGTATTTCAAAGTATAATTTGGATCTAAAAGCAAAGATAGGTCTTCTCATATTTATTTGTCTGCAAGCTAAATATTCCAACTCTGAGCACAACTCATGGCAAGCAATCACTCCTAATAGGATCCTTCTCCTCCAGAAAGATTCACAGGGAAAGATTATCTGAATCTATTCTGGGCACATTCAAAGACAAGGGACCATGCACTCCCCTTGCGAGTTCATTATCATTCTCAGGTTATCCCTAGCCCAGTGAATCTGGAACGCAAATGAATTAGTGAGAATTAAGAAGTCTCTGTGGTCTGAAACCTCTCCAAATCTCCTCCAAGATGAAAGGTACATAGCCATGGCTTATGCACCGTCGCTCTCCTCACTGAGCTCCCACAGCAGTGCTACCCACAGACCCACCACCACACCCACACACACACACACACACACATGCACCCCTCCCCTAGGAAAAATGGACATGGTATAGGCAGTTAATGTTGCCTAACATCTCTTGACCGCAGGTTTTGTCGTGAGGGAAAAGTTGAGCAGAGCTGTAAGACTGAGGCTGCCATAGCTGGCGATTAATTACAGGTCTGTGGTGCTGGCACTTCAGCATAGTTGATCCCTCTGCAGGTAGGGATTCCTCTCATCTTGTCTCTGTAGCCTTCAAAGGGGTTCTTTGCTGCCTGAAAAAAATGAACCTAGGCCAGGTGAGAAAAGCGCCACAGTGCCACTGTGACTGTACTTCATGTATTTCAATGGGACTTCAGTTGTAGGTTGTGTCAGTATCACTCTCTTTTTGTACAATGGACAATCTAGTTTAGTTTAGTTTAATTTAGTTTAGTTTAGTTTAGCTTAATTTAGTTCAGTTCTTAAAATATACAAAACAGTAAAATAGAAACATGTGGAGTCTAGGTGTCAATACATACAAAACTTAAAAAACATCTAAATCTCAACAGAAGCAACAATTGTCAAAAAAAGATCAACTTAAATGGGAATTTAAATGTAACTTATTGTGGACAACACAATCAAAGGAATTGCCGTGAGGGAAAATAAGTGCAAAAAAAAAAAAAACATCTATAAAATTATTTTATTGATTTTATAAAGACAATGTTGCTATCCTGATGGGAAATCTCTTCAGTAAATAACACATTTATATGCTACGAAATTTAGTTTTGATAGTGCAAGATCTGAAGAATAAATTCCACCAAAAATTATATATTAGTTTTACAAAATAATACCCTACAATATTTAGGAACTTTATCTTTTTCTTTATTTTTATTATTAAAATCCACTGCATCTTTTTTTATTTAAAAATTACAAACTAAAGAAATGTTTGTAAATACCAGCTTTCTGACTAAATATTTTAATCACAGCCTATGTTGTGGTTGCAAACCCAAGCAAAATGACTTTGTTTGACAATACAGTGATCAGTAACCAATAAAAAAGGCAAAGGCATGATATGATATTTAGTGACAAAATAATTACCTCAGAGTCCCAAGCAATTTGCAGTTGTGGAGGCCAACAGCAATTCCCCAAATCTTGTAGAAGGCATTAAAATTAAGACTGAAATTTCCCTTTAGATAAATCTTGAGGACATACTTTTCTTCATTGATAATTTTGTGATTTTATTAAAATGTAATAAAGTTAAATTTTTTGAATTCTAAATCATGTGACTTACTCAGAGCAAGCCTACAATTGCATGAGGTGGAATTTGATTTAGGACCTCTACTTTAGTTCACTTTAAATAATAAGTACAAAGCAGTGCATATAATGAGGAAGGAGGTTGTTTCTCAGACATTCTAACTCAGGCTGTATTGAAAGAGAACAGCCTTTCAATACAGACTCATTAAATTAAGAACGCCTGAACCAGTTGTGTTTTGATTTTTGATAAGTTTACAATTACAATGTCCAATAAGTATGACTCCAGCACAGATACAACAAACAGAAATTATTAAATTGGTAATATTGAATTAAGACAGTTAGCAGTTTTAAAAACACTAGTTTTATATTTATTTTCTAAAAACGCAAAACACACTCAAAAAAAAAAAAAAATAATTTGTTTACATTTTAAGCATAGCAAAACATGTGAAACTTTGTAATCTGCATTCTGTGTGAGAGATCCACAGTATTCCTGGAGTGGGCTTGTACCTCTGGCCCACTCTGAACACAGTTCTAATTTCACAATCTTGATTAGCAAAATAAAGTTTAAATAACACAAACTAAGACTGTTGCCTGCAAAAATCGCCGATGTAAAAAATATGTCAGACGTTTCACAAATAATTCATGTAAATAAAAGGAAAAGTCTTAATTCCTGAGGAACTTATAAATGTAAATAAACCTTGTTAGGACAGATTTACTGTGCTGGACACAGTAACTGTGTTTTTATTAATATTGTTGATGTTTCAAACATATGATGGCCAACTGTAACCAAAGCTTTCAACAGGTCCACAAGAATACTACTCATCAGTAAATGTGCAGCAGGCTTGTCCTGCAGGTGAATCAGTGTCATACAACATTTTTGAGAAAATCCTACTGTTCATGAAAATACTAAAAAGTGCTTTTGTTGCTGCAACTCCTAAAATCAGCATTTTTGTAAGTTGATCTGATCCCCAGATATCCTACTTGGTGATCAGGTTCAAAATGCTTGGAATATAGTAACACTCTGTGTGTGCTCAGTATTTTCCCTCCTTCCCCACCCATCTGAGCAGGCCTTTGTAACAGACTGCAGAGGCTGCCTCTCTCCCTCAGCTCATTCAGCATCACACCCTGCCCTTGTGCTGGACATCAAATGACCAGCTCACCCCCTGAGGAGCTCTCAAGTTTCTTCATTTCAGCAGCCGCCTGGCTCTCCCCTGGTCAGCAGCCGGCCACGCAGGGAGAGGGGACATCTGCCTGTCTGAGGATAAGGGACCGGCTGGCTCACTATCCGTCTGTCAGCCCCTCAAACTGGACCGTGCACGTCACCGCTCCACTCCTTTTTGTTATTCTGGACAGAATGCAGGGATCTGATATGTGGCATTGTTTGTGCCATACTGTTCAGGAAGACCAGACAGTTTGAGCTAATGCACAGAGATATGCAAAGGGTTATATCCTATTTTTTATTATTATTTTGTTTTTGTTTGTCGCATATTCTTCATAGAGAGAAAACAAAACTGTGCAATACGACAGCAGAAAAAAAAAAACCAAAAAAAAGGGTAAAATGACCTGCAGTGATCTATCCCATAAAGAAGTTGTGTCCAGTAGATAATCTTTTCTATGCTGATGTAAACAAGATCCATTATAGATTATTCCATAATGATTATCTCTATCTAATTACACACACTTTTTCCCCATCAAAGAAGGATGCAGCAATCAATACACACATTTGCATAAAAATCTATTTCACAGTAACCGAGGGATTAAGTCTGAGCTCCCTGGAAGAAGATGACTTTGGCCTTGGCACCCATCTAACCTGCAAACTAATTCATTTCCTTCCTAAACTTAATATTTGTTCTCCTCGTCTGACGCTTTCTAAATGGGGTAATAGTGTGCATAGGCGTGTGGTTATAGGAAGTGAGGAGCGCTACTGAAACCAAATGTGAAAATGTTAATTAGCTCTCAAACCGGTAACAGGGGTTTAAATATAATTGGATTATATGGAAACAACCGCAACACATCCATGTAGAAATTGTGCAGCTCTACATTTATTATCAGGTTTTAATCATATTCTCATCAGCCTTGCTTTAACAAAGAAGAAAATAGCATAATAGTTTGTAGAACCTGACACCCCCGGTGCCCAGAGAGAAGCAGCGTACTGTAAATGATCCTGTATTTTTGACTGCTGGCCCGGAGCCACATCTATGAGCAGAAGAGGACCAAGCTCCAAAGAGCCTCCTGGACTGAGCCGGAGGTGAAGGAGAGAGTATCACACTCTCCTTGTCAGCTGCAAGGGTAATTACTGCTGGCTGAAATTACTCAACATTTGTTTATTAGCTCCCCAGAGCACACTGTAAATAGATTGTCTGTTATAGTCCGATCACATTAAAACCCTGTGCTGTGTGAACCCGCCTCACCCCGCCGCCGCCTCCTGTTTTCTGAGAGCCAGCCTGCTGCTCACTTATTGAACAGCTAGAACCAAGGAGCCATGTTAAATGTGATTGTTTTCCATTAGCTACATCCTGTCTAATACCTCACTTGTGCGTTGCAATTACTGAATTCTGCCATGCAACATAACCTTCATTAGCTGACTGTAGAGTCCTGCAGCTCCACTAGCCCCTTACCATTACTCATTTTAGTGCTTTACTTTTTTTTTGTATTCATGAGTGGGGAGTGTTTTAATTCAATATTGATTCCTAAGCTAACAATTTGTGCCAGTATTCCGTATAGCTTGGTTGCTTTGCATAATGTCAGCAGTGTCGTGCAAAAGTATTCAAACCCGGTGAGCTTTTCCACGTTTTATTACACTACAACCGTGAACTTGAACATGCTGTATGATATTTCATATGCACTCTTCTTTGTAGAAACACCTTTTAGTGCAAGTACTGTACATCTGGTAGACTTTTGGGGTATGTCTGTCATAGTGTTGCAGGCATGTTTACAGAACAGAACTCCGGGTCACCATGAAACCCCCCCCCATCCACATGGTGAAACGTGGTGGTGGTAGTATCATGCTGTGTGAATGCTTTTCTTCAGCAGAAGCAAGTAAGTTGGTATGAATTGGTGGGAAATGGATACAGCCCAATGCAGCACAATTTGGGGAAAAAAAAACAACAAAAAAAAAACACTTTTTTTATTATTTTGCTACCAGTAAAACTGCAAGACATCTGGACTACATACCTACCAATATTATACATGTCGACCATAAATGTTCTCCTTAACACATTTTAGCTCAAGATCTATAAGGTAGGATCAATCAGATCAGTAAAATGTCCAAGTCTTGCCAGAGATTCTGATTTGGATTTTGAGTGAGAGAACTAAACACCAAAATGATTTTTGTTCCTGTTTGTAGGAAGTTCCACCCATCTCAAGATTTTGCAGGCTCCAATAGGTTTTCTTCCTGGCATTTCCTGTATTTTGCTCCATTTGTCTAGTTGACAAAAGGGATCTGAATATGTGGGTATGCCACACTTTTAGGATTGTTTTTGTAAACTGCTTCATCCATTTTCCTAAATTTTACTGTTATGTTGCTTTATGTTTATCTCTCTTTATAAAATCTATCAACATTCTTGTTTGTATTGTGGCACAATGTGTAAAAACAATACGAGGGTTTAGATACAGGCAAGGAGAGATTAAACAATAGCAAACCGTGTCTGTTCTTGTGTTCATAGTGGCTGTAGTTGGTTCCTGTCAAAAATGACATTCTGAAACATTTGACCCACTAAAAATGAATTCTTGGCTAGAGCCTAGTGACAGTGGAGAGCAATTCATTCCTTGAAAATGTAAGGAGATAAAGAAAGAAAGAAAAAAAAAGCAGAGGCGTGCAATTGGGCTGTCAAAAGAACAGGGGAGTGAAATAGAGGTGTGGGGGAGAGAGAAGGGAAGAATTGAGTATATTAATGTGAATGAAAAATATGAATGAAATTTATATTCACAGCTGTCTCCACAGAAATCCTTTCACACTGT
Organism: Poecilia formosa; assembly: GCF_000485575.1. Lineage (NCBI taxonomy): Eukaryota > Metazoa > Chordata > Actinopteri > Cyprinodontiformes > Poeciliidae > Poecilia > Poecilia formosa. Next base: position 4,049,877 of record NW_006799955.1, read on the forward strand.
TTGAAGCATTACACCAAATAACTCATCCCCAGGCAGCGCTGGAACACTTTGGTGATAATAGCCCAAATGTTGTTCTACAGACAGAAACATTTGTATCAGAGATATTTAGCTGTAAAATGAACTAAAACAGCATGCATTGTGTGCCTGTGACAGGTAGAGCATGGCTCCCTGGGAACCAGAGTAATAAAACGCTATCTTTCTGTGGCATTCTCCCTTTTCCTCTAATGCTACCCTAATAAAAGCTACCGCTGAGGTGACTGTGCGCAAATAAGGGCCTAAAGCTGCTGGACATCTATCCAAGCCCCCTGGAGTCACATTACACACACCTAATGGCCACTCGAAGCTTCATTAGGGTATTAATTCTCCATGTTTGTGAAATGATTCCATCTGTAATGTGACAGTCTCTGGCTGCTAGCAAGACAACTTGTTGTTATTGTTGTCCCACCGCCTCCATTCTACTCATTTTATCCTCCACCCCTTTCCTTTGCTAAGCATATTGTTATTCTTACTGTGTCACTGTCTCAGTTTATCAAGGGAAGAGAAATCTGATAATACTGGGAGTCCTTTGAGATGCAGGCCAATGAAATAGCTCTAAGCGCTGCCAAAAGCGTAGTTCCATCCGACCAGGGGAGCAGATGGTCAGATCCACCCCTGGGTTTGGAAAACAAGGAGCCAGACTAAACATTAGATGTCATTTTGCATTTTTAAATACATGTCACCTCTTTTAACCTGCAGGATGTCTGGATGCAAAATTCACAGTCAACAATGTTGTGGAACCCATGTGGTGAGGATTTTTAAAAAGGCGGCCAACTAAACTGACCACAACATTTTGTCCAATGCCTATTTCAGTGGATCTCCAATAACAGGCGAAATTTGAAGATTATTGTGTCATGTGTACAGTAAAGATAGTGGAGAAAGAACTATTTCTATAGAAGACCAGTTTCTTGAAAAGCATTTTTGTTTTCTTTCAAAAGTGTAATAAACAGAATTTACACTCAAGCCAGAGCAACTTTGGTCAGACTTCCCAAATCTAAATGAAAAGAGAAATATTGTGTTTTAGCACCAGAAAAGCTAACAGTCTAATTCTAAAAAGTGCTAGAACATAAAAAAAACACAACCTGGCTGTCTTTTATGCTCCAGTACACTTACTTTACTATACACTTCTCTGACACAAAAAGATCCTTAGGAGCTGCGCTTCTCTAAAGCACTAAGTGCACTACTATATGTGGGTAATAATCTCCCAGACGTATCATCATACACATATGGCAGACACTCCTTTTCAAAACCAAGATGTAAATGCAAGAATGGAGTGAGCACCGTCACTTTCCCTGGGGTCTGATATGTGAACTGAAATAGGTGAAAGCGACTGATTTCTCCTCACTCACCAAAATACTGTAGCTCCTCTGTTCGGGAGCCCAGGATACTGAAACAACTGCAACTTCGGCTTCAAGAAAAGGAACACCCAACGTTGATGGATGAGAATCCAACACAATTCATCCGACGGCTACAACAAATAACTCCACCAAAGTGAGCATTCAGATCATCTTGCAGACCATAAAACTTTGTGAGGCTAAGCTTTGTCAGGTAATATTACTTAATAAATATTTTAGCTTTTATTTTTTTAGTGGATTAACTGTATATTGTTGTTGCTGTTGTTGTTGTTGCTGTGTCTTCCTTGGATTGCAAAGTTTAACGGAAAGTATCATGCATTGCAGAAATTGCAAAAAAAAAAAAAAAAAAAAGCAAGAAAAGACAATCACTCTCAAACTTCACCTCAAACTTTTTCTGTTGATGTGTTAAAAGTACCTGATTCCAAAAGATGATCCCACATTTACTGCAGAGGTCTGAGGTCTCCTGTAAACAAACTATGTTCATTATTGTACAAGAAGGGCTCACTCTCTGTCTTTACTGACTATAAAATGTTTTCCCAGAAGGTGATTGGCTTCTTTATATGAATAGTTGGAAAAAAAAACTGTTAATCTTAGATCGTGACGCTTAGCGACATAGCTGGTCAAGCCCTTTCCATAGGGTTTAGCAGTGGTAGTTCTTACATGAATGGCTCCCAGGTCCAACGTTTCCCTGTGCATCCAATCCCCTTTTTTTTTGTTTTGTTTTCACATTTATATCAGCTTAATTAACTGTAGTACTACAGTAAAATTACAATCAGTGCAGTTTGTGTTAAACAAGTCAAGGAGTCAAACTCTAAGCTGAAAAGTATTTAGTATTACAAGACCGTTTTTTTTTTTTTTTCCATTACTGCCTTCATGCCACTTAAACCTAAAACCTCTTCACCACTCTGATCCTATCACTTCTGTGCTTACATCCTTTATCTTGAAATAGCACAGCAGTGTCTTGAAGGATATCAAAGTGGGGTGAAATGAATTGGGAATATTTAAAATGCAAAGAAATTATCTTGTTTCAAAGACAGCAATATCAGAAGGTTTGGGAATGGTGGGAGAGCACTGCTCATCTCTGTCGGTGAAGAATTTCCTTCATCCCCACGAAACTCCTCAAGATATAGCTGAAGTGCAGGATTTTGACACTTTTGAAGTAAAATGATAATTGCCTTTAAAGATGAAGGAGGGAAAAGAGAGAGGAGATGAAGGATAAAAGGTTGGAAGTAAAGTGAACATCAGGGTGGTGAGTCGGGAAGCAAAGAGACAAGCTGCATAAATAGTCATGAAATTGCAACTTTTTGACTCGTATTGAAGTTGAGAAAGAAACATTCAGCAAGAGGCCAGCAGGCCAGACTAAATAATCCTTGACGCAGCCTCTCAATTCAAGTCTGTTCTTAGCAGACAAGATTTCAATGTAAATATGCTATTACTCTATCATTATGGTGATCAGATTGCATGGCTTACAGGTCAGCCCATCCACTGTTAATTTTACATGCAAACGCTTTTTTTTTTTTTTTGTCTTTTGAAAAAAAGATCATGCCGATATTAACTTCTATTAGTTAATATAGCGTGACTAAAATTCAGATTAGACATAATTTATTTTAATATCTGTGTCTAGCTCGGCTGACCATTTAGAAACGGTCTTCCGCTGAATATATCACTCGAATTGGGATAATTTGCACTGAATGGTTGAGACACGCCTCACTTCACTGTTGTGGTGGTGTGAAGTCAAGGATGATTCATTCTTGCTCCTTCAGGTAAAACAATCTACAGTTGGTACATTTATCCATCACATTTAACACATTAGATTTCTACACAGCTGCAGCCATGTGCTTGTCAAATTCAATAAGGCCTTCTTGAGGTGTATTTGTTATAATTTAAGATTAATGCCCAGATGCACTGAAAAAAACCATTTTGATTTTTGTGTTGTACATATTTGGAGAGTAAAATAAACTCACTTACTTACACTCTGCAATGTGTTTCAGGCCTTTCTTCTACAAGGTGCTTTAATGTACTATGCACTCAGCACAATGTATGGCTGCTTTATAATTTTGCCCTGCTGAAATACATTACATATATCAGAAACCAATTTCATACGTAATATTCTGGTAAATGTTTATCAACGTATTCAGTGGACTGTTTCTCCCAAGTGCTTTTTCCTGAGACTGTAAAATTGTATTGACATTTTACTCAGCACTGAATAAATTTCACAATAAAATTTTAAATCAAGCAGTTGTTAAGGTATCTTTTTCAATAAGCTGCAACCTGTTAATTCATGTGTTGTTATGTTTTATTTGAAGTTATACCTCAATGATTTTTTTTTGTTTATCTTTTTGTCACAGCCAATGAGCCAGGTTGTGACACGTTTTCCATAATTGTGATATAAATCTAATTTTGTTTATTTTTCCTCCAAACCTTGGACATGTTTAGTGACTTTCTTTTGTTTGGATTTACAGCACATCAGAATGCAAACATCTCAAAAAAGGCCAACACCTGAAAAAAAAACAAGTACGACTTGTCATTTCATGATCACTCGAGGGCAAATAAATTTGCTGTTGGAGCACAAAATCAGACTTCCTTAGAGCTCAGCTAGAGATGTAGGTAACTTAGAGAAGAAGCATGGGACAGCTTTGAGAAAATCAACTGCTTAAAGTAAGGCACTCCTACAATTTACTTCTCTCTTGGTTATGGTGTGAGACGATGAGTCAGAAATAATGTTTTATACTATTAATTCTCCTCACCCAATTATTTGGTCCTCAAATGAATGTTTATTAGAGTCAGAATTTGATGGTGATTTGATGGAGAGCCGGCCCTTTCTAAATGCCAGTAACCTTGAAATAAAAGATTCATTTTGAATTAGCTAAGACAATATTTTGCATGCTATTTTTCTTCCCCGATTACTGTAAAAGTAGTTTGTGGAGTAGATTTAGCATTGGTCTTTGTTTTGTTTTGTTGTTTTTTGTTTTTGTTTTTATGTTTTATGTTTGTGTATTTAATTGCATCATTAGAAACTAAACAACGTGTGGTAAATCACTGATTAAATTAAATCTTAGTTTGCAGTGTTTTTCTTAAAGTCCTTAATTGAAGTATGATCATTTTGTTTGATGTCGTATACATTTTAACCTGAATAATATCCAGAAATCCCATTGGTTCTTTACATTTTATTGAATACAGAAGGAAATGATGTGTAGTTTAAATAGATTTTGACCAACTTGTTCATTTATAGGAATAGTTTATCATAGCTTTCTTGCCCTACAGATTTCATTCATTTAATAAATGTACTTTAGTGAAAACATCCCAAATTCTGCACTTCATGTTTGGTTGTTCAAGCTAAAAAAATTCTGTTCAATTAATCTTTTTTTTTTTTTTCTTCACCAACATAGCCGGTGGAATAGAGTGACAGTCCACTCTCAGCGGCAGAAAGTGGGTGTTGAGGATAGGAGAAGTCCAGCTGATTGGAAACATCTGGGTGATTGTAGGGAGCACTCCCACATCATCCAGCGTTGGCTGAGATTTGACAGTGCCCTCTGAAGTGACAGCTTTGACCTCGGCCAGTGTGCATGCACGCAGCTGCCAGAGACGCGGTCTGCTTGGAAAAAAGAGAGCGGACAGAGCCAGACGCTCTAGGCACTAGATGGTACCGCTGCTCTTGATGGGAGCTCTGCTGACAGCCAACGTTTCAGCGGGGGTAAAATACAACCAGCTTGTTCGTGCATTTGGAACCAAAAAAAAGTGACCATGCAACAGCTTTCAGAACACTGAAGGCACATTTTTCTTCCAATGTGTGCCAAAATATTTCATTTTCCATCTGATCTGTTGCTGTCTGCTTTTTGTTTTGTTAAAGAAAAAGCTAAAAATATATAGTGTGAGAATATTATAGCATCCTACGGCACAATGCTAATGAAATATAATCCATGTTTTGTTTTTCATAAGACAATGTCATGTAAAGATATTCAATAAATTAGACCAAACAAGCTTTTCATTTAAGCATTTAAGCTTCTTTTAAATGAACTTCATGCTTCTTGAATATCTTTTAACATTTTTCTTTGTACATTGGCTGCTTAATTCTTTTATTATTTTTTTTTTCTTGTTTTTGCATTTATTTAAATTCATCACCCACTGAAATAATAAAGTTGTAGTAAACTGAAGAATGAATATCTTTTCTTTTTTAGATGGTGGCAGTATTTTTTTTACATTTTCATAAATAAGAAATAAACTAATTTTGTGTCTGGCTAATGGCAATAAAATATCTAAGAAGGCAGTTTACAATAAAGTCTGTTTAGTTCTGTGCTCTAAGGAGAGAAACATTAGCTAAAGCATAGAGCTGACAGTTTTAATGACTACAACTACCGTATATTTTACCCAATATCTTTTGGGGGATGGGCTAAGATTGATTATATTGATTTTTGTGCAGATCAGAAAATAAATATGGAAATAAAAGGCTACAGCGTGACGCCAGATTCACCATGCGACCATGGCCACACCCCTTCGACAGACATTTCAGAAGACAGTTACATCAACCTATCTTTTGTCACAGGGCACAGTTTCATATTCATTAGGTCAACAGGGTCTATTATGGACCTTTCAAAGTACAACATGACACTTCCTTTTCTCAGGGGTTGGGGCTTTAGTGATGTCACCATTTGACCATGACATTTTCTTAGGGAATTTATGAGGACTATTGACTGTATGTTTTGTGCCACTGACTTTCTTTGCAGGACTTACATGAATTATTTTATTTTATTATTATTATTATTATTATTATTTTTTATCTTTGGCGGTCTGGCCCTAGGAGAAAACGCCTGAAGAAACGTCTTCTTCCATGGACCTGGACATTGGTGGTGGAAGGATAGTGAAGAACTGAAGGGATATTGAGGAAGTGAAGAGTCAATGACAGAGAAGGGGTGGAGGTGGAATAGATATGAGATCTGGCCTTATGATGATTGGACGAGATGAGGAGAACACCAGCACTGATAGGCTGGGAAAGAGAGGCATGATGAAGCGATTGGCTGAGCAGGTGAGATGAATTTACATTTGAATTTACAGTAGGCTTCATTTCAAGCAAAAATGGCCAAATTTGTTGCAGAGCATGGGAGAAACTTCTGTGTTGACTGTTTGACTGGATAAGAGTGGGTGAGAGTATCCAGGCAAGCAGTCAACCCATTAGTTCTTGCACCTAATGGGTTGAAGCTAACAACAGGGTCAGTGCAACCCTGCCAGGACTGTGCAAGGGGAACTGACGGAAGTATAATGAGACACTAGAAAATTTCTGAAGAAATTTAAATGAGGCCTGGCAACGTGTGCACATCAGTTGGAACCCAGCCTTCTGATGCTAAAAACCAGCATCAATGTTAAAGTAACCAGCAATGTACTCAGTAGCATGTGGAGAGCCACAAGAATGTTGAGCAATACGGGCTTAGTCCATTCAGTATGATAAAATTAGTGTATAAGCTAAAATGAGCCAAAATGCTAATGTTAGCCGAAATGCTACCAGTGGCATGTGGGGTATAACTAGCATGTTGTCTTACATTGACTTCCTTAATTGAGTGTGCTAAACATGGCTAAACAAAAACAGAAAAGTGAAAATGTTTTTTTTTTTTTCTTTTTTTAATTATTATTATTTTGTCATTGGTGGTGAATACATTATAAAACATTCAAACCTGTTCATACTTTGTGGCAGTTTGTTACTAAAAAAAAAACAAAAACGTTAATCTCTTGACACCAATCTAATAAGTAATATTATTGTTTACAAAACATAAGCTATTTTGAAATAATGCTTATCTGCTTAGACAAGAAAATTACAGTTGGCAAATTTTGCAAAACTAAAAATTTACTAAGTTTACTTTGTGGCACTTAGTTACCAGAAAACTCGTTCATCTCTTAGCAACAGATTAACAACAAATATTGTTATTGTTCAAAAAACTTGAGTTCTTCTGCTCTTATGAAATAGTACTGATCTTATACTACTTGCTACTTAAGAATTGTGTAGTTAGTGAATTTTGCAAAAAAAGTGATTTTTTTTTTTTTTTTTTTTGGCATTGGTGGTACATATATCATAAAACATTCAACACAAAAGTAAAGGATCTGAATAATACTTTGTGGCATTTTGTTACCAGAAAAAAAAAAAAAACAAAAAAAAACCGCTAATTTCTGAACACCAAGAACACTCTTGTTTATAAAACCAATCATATTTTGAATTACTATTGATATGCTTAGACACAAGAAATTTACAGATTGTAAATTTAGCAAAAATAAAAATCAGATATTTTCTTTGTGGCACTATATTTGCAGAAAACGCGTTCATCTCTAAGCAACATATTAACAACAAATATTGTTATTGTTCAAAAAACAAGATTTCTCCTGCTCTTTTGAAATACTTATCTTATACTACTTACTACTTAACAAGAATTGTGCAGTTGGTGATTTTTGCCAAAAAGTGAAAGTATATATTTTTTCTTTTGTCATTGGTGGTAAATATATTGTAAGACATGTATACTTTTCTGTACTAAGTGTTCCGCCAAGGTGGTGTCTCTGTAGTCTCTGTAACTGGAAGCTCTGCCCTCCTCTGTAGGAACTGAGTGTTCCGCCATCTCTGTAGTTCTCTACATCCCTGCCCTCCTCAGTGTTCTGTTGCTATGGTGATTAATCCTCTGAAAACTGTCATGTGTGAGTGAGACACAGAGGGGGAGACAAATTCTAACTCTGTTCTGAGCCTGACACAAAACAGTGTCAGTTAGAATTTGTTTTGATTTGAATTTGGCTTGCCATCTAGTAACTCGCCATGGTTACTCGAAATGCCAACAGAAGTAATAGCCCGCGTGCCGAGATCCAGCTGCATGTTTTGATTGTGGGGGAGCATGCAGCGGTACAAGCCGCATTAACGGTGAAAGGAAGTGACAGTTATTTAGAGTAATAGATAATATCTCTCCTATGCATTGCTATGGCAGGCCCTAACAACCAAAACACAATAGGCCTTTGCAGTGCTCACACTGCTCGGGATACTCACTAAATCTCCACATGATGTCTAAAGGGGAAAAAAATAAACTGCTAATGTTTCTTATTATGCTAAGTATATTGGCCTACCTAAAGATGTGATGGTCATGTGATGTTTATTAAGTAAGTGTGTTGCATGTGTGTTTCTTAATATTCACACAAAATTTAAGTTTGGTTTGATTATTACAGTGATACTTTGAGCCCCTAGTACCTAAGATTTGATGTGAGGTGCATTCAAAGGTGGTATTCCACAAACTTCGGGTTTAACAAAAGGTTATTTGAGCAACTGTTGCCTTTGATCATCTTAAACCCTCGAACTCCTGACATCAACCAGACACTTTTTGTCCTCAAAATTGCTGTTCACTGGATTTTTTTTCTGTTTTTCAGACCATTCTGAGTGAAAATCTCAGTAAATCAGCAGTATCTGATATACTCAGACTAGCCCCAAACAACCAAGGCACAAAGTAACTTTCTTGACCATTTTGAAATGAGTTTGAACTTCAGCAAATTGTCTTCATTATGTCTAAATGATTTGAGTTTCTATTACAATGTGGTTACAGTATCAAATGGACAAAAAGGGGACAGTTTTATTTAAATGAGTACAATGGAGTAATAGGGCAATAAGAGTTAAGTCTGGAAAAATATTACGAAAACAGACAAAAAAAATCTTTACTGCGGAGAAAGAATTTCTGATTTGCTGAAAGCAATCTACAAAGAAACGAGGTACATAGCTTGCACAATACAGCAGAAGATTAGGACATACATGCATACAGCTCAGCGAAAGACAGCAAACTGCGGGCAATTAATTATAATTAGTGACACATGTCATGTTTTCACAGTTATTGTTGCATGTGTCATTTCCAGATTTGAAACCTTTAGCAATACAGCTTTGTTTCCTCGTTATTTTTGCAAAATCTGGCATATTGAAACGTGTCATTGGATATTTCAGTTCAACCTCGCCACATAATGACATTAATATTAATGCATATGGTAATGAAGTTTCCCGAGCAGGAACACTTATTCATATTTGATTCATTAATGTAATGAATGCACAGAATGATCAGATAATATGTTCTTGTGTCCTTGATATGCGACACGGAGAATTAGACTGCCTTAAATTTGAGATAGGTGTGCCTAAGCTGTATTAATCTGTCCTAGAATATATAAGCCATAAACTGAGCAAGGAGAAAAAAAAAAGCAAAAAAAAAAAAAAAAAATGTACAATGTTTTAGATTAAACAAAACAGTGTGAAATGGAGTTCATTTACTTCACCCTCCTCTTTTCAGAGGCACTAAACTGCTTACCATTATTCAAAGATATCTTTTAAATAAGGCCCAAATATGCGGGTGAAACCAATTTAACGAGTGGCCACCAAAGTCGTTTGTCAAATGATCTATATTGAGATTTTGACTGTGTAAGCCTCTTATCATAACTGCTATAAAACACACATCATTCTGTTTCTGCACTGAATTTTAGAGATAGGAAAATACAATAAATGTGACATTTTAAAGCTTGGGCTTACTTGTTAATTAGGAAACCATTTAAATTTGAACTTGGGCGAACTTAGTGTGTGAGTTTGTGTTCAGGAATGAGATTCTCACATGGAAAGGGAGAAAATCCTAGAAGATGTGCTCCATAAGAGATCAGCGAGTCATTTGATTAAACTGCTAGAAAAGTTTAATCTCAGGTGTTTTTCTTTTTCTTTTTCTTTTTTGAAAATTACTTTCTTTTTTTAAAGGACACAGAACAACTTCCCTTTCAATTTTCTATCATTTCTCAGAAAGTTATGTGTGCATAGAAACATTTAATAACAACACAACGTTCACAAAAAAGAAATCAAATTTGTATAAAGCAGTGAGGACATTAGTCCCTTGAAAGAGCTTAATTACACTAAAGGAAAATGGCTTAACATGTTATATGTATTTGGTTCTACATCACCAACAGAAAAAAAAATGTTTTTGCCTTCCTTTAACCAACACCTGCCTGTAGCCAGATGCAACATGAATCTTCTAGTTAAATCTTGCAGTGTCTTGCAAAAGTATCCATGCGATATTGAAAGGACTGTTAAATTTGCAAACCACATTTTCCATATTATAGGAGTCCTTTCTGCAATTAAATTACTGAAAGGGCTTACTTTTAACTGATTACTTTTACTTTTTACCGATATATCACAATGGCTACTTAGGGAAGAGTACTGATAAACCTTGAACTGTTACATATTGGCTTATATGGAACTGCAAAACAGAAAGTCTTACAGTTTTCTTTCAACAATGCCATTTTCCTTTACACTTTCCCATGAAGGCCACATTTACAAAGTAGATGAATAATAATTGTTCTGCTGACAGAGTCTCACTTGATAAGTGGATCTCTGCAGCTCCTGCAACGTTCCCATGGGCCTCACAGCTGCTTGTCTAAATAATGGTCTCCTTGCCCAGCCTGTCAATATATGTGGATGGCCATGTGTTGGGACCCTGCTTTCAACGTTTTATCAACTGTACCGCTTATCCATCTTTTCTGTTCCTTGGACTCCATGATGCTGTTTGTTCACTAATATTATATAATAAACCTCTGAGGCGTTCACAGAACAGTTCAACATAAGGTTTAATTGATACACAAAGTTGGATTCCACTTACAAAGTAGCTGACTTTAGAAGACAAATGGCTATTTTGCGGGACAGCCACAGTAAATAGAGGGGAAAAAAAACTAAAACATCAAATATATCATTTTTATATTTATTTGTTAAATATTTTTAAACCTGTATATCCTTTTTCTTTATTTATTTATTTTTTATTTTTTTTGCATATGTTGACTTGTCAGATGAATGCCTGATAAAATAAACAGGAGTTTATACAAACATGAGAAAATGTGAGAGACAAGAATATAGCTGGAAAAATATATTTAGCCAGCATTCTGGTACATTATATTATAAGTCAGCTGTTTCAACAATGTAAGTGGACAAGCTGTCGCTAAAGAGCTCCTCTAATATTGGGGGAAAAAATGTGGAAACAGCTACTTTGGATGATTGAGCAAAATAAATTTTTTAAGGATATTAACAGGAAAGCAGTTGATAAAACAAAGAAACAGTTTTCATTAAATTTTGGACTGGAACAAAATACCACTAAACAAATTACAGAAATCCAATATTTGCTGCACTTTGTGTTTCTACACTTCCAGTGCCGTGCAGCTTATTGGACTCTCTGTCTACTTCAGTAAACACTGCACACTCCACACACTGCGTGGTAAAGATGGATGAGCAACACTCCTCGGTTACTACAGCCACATTTATTTAGAAACAGTGGGGAGAGTTTTGGAGGTGAGGAATAATTCTAGCCAGCGGTTGGCGCCCAGTTTGAGAAAGAGGAGGAGGACCACCATGGGGCATCTGACAGTGATGAAGAGCATGGGCACATGCTGGCAGATTCATCTTGAGCCATAGTGAGAAAGAGAAGGGGGGGTGTTGGGGAGAGATGGAGCTCAGGGGGGAGGGCAGACAATGGCTGAACACAGGTTTAACAATAAAAGCAGCACAGAGTAGTGTTTTCTTTGAGGTTTGCTTTTCGGCAGAGAGTGCTGTAACTCTCTGCAACCTGCTGGAAACGGCAAGGCGCAGAGAGGAAAGAGCGAGGGGGGGCAGACGAAGGGAACTCAAGATTTTATGTGACTCACGAATTGACACAACGCTTTCAAAACATTACCTGCTACTTCCCCGGTGTTGGTCAATTACCTGTCACTCTACAATTCTTTTATTCCCCTTCTTCCGCCACTGTGTCCCCAGTGTGGGACCGCGATGGGGTCAATGCTGATCACAGTCTCTCCAGCCGGCTGTCAGACAGGAGCCAAGATGTATGCTGGGAACCCGGGGATGCAAACGAGTGCATGCCTTTGATGACTTGAGAGATGCACCCCTCTGGTTTGTATTCATGCTTTCAAGCTGCCCTCTGCTGTTCGCATTCCCAATGACAGGAGACTGAGTGGAAGGATTCCTCAATGTTTACCGTCATCAAACAAGTTTGACGAGAGAATTCAAAAAACAACCTTTCATTTTCAATGCTGTTCCTTGCCTTGTAAGCTCCTGTTTGACTTTTGACTGACCATAGTGAGCTTGTCTTTCTTCCCTTTTCCATTTATCTTTGTTAAAGTTCTATTACCATGTGCAAGGATAGTTATAAAGCAATCAAAGGACATATGTGAAGGGGTTATTATAGCTTTTTTTTTTTTTCATAAATGATCGCAAAGATGTCAATGCAAGCTTTAATGGCGGGCAAGAGGCGTGGAGGTGAAGCTAGCATTATATGTGTCTGATTAGGTCCCTGCCTATAAAGCTTTTAGTTACCCTGAACAGCTAAAAGCTGAGAGGATTCACTGATTAGTGGCTGTTTTGAGAAAGAACCTATAAAATAGGTGCCGGGTTCAAAGTGATTTACTTTCTTCTTATTTTAACTATTTTTATAAATCATTATTCTCTTTGTGTCAAAAAAAAAGAGAGAGAGAGAGAATACATCTGGACTACACATACGCAGCTTCATTTAAATGAATTTGATTTACAAAAAAGAAAATCAATCTTCCCTCTTTTTAACCAATTTATCTTGACCTCACGGCATGAAAATTAAGCCTTTTCCTCCTGCCTGACAATTAGATTATTACTGTTATTCTCTGAAATGTGCAGGCCGAATGATAATAAGTTTCTGAAATGCAAGTGGCCCATATGCTAACAAGGGCAACGTATTTCCCCTTCCCATTAACATATCATCTGAATTCAGTTACCTGACACAATTGCAGAGATCAACAGTGTTGATGTGTCAGCTCTGCCTATGCGTTGGCTTGTAGAAAAAAATAAAAAATCGCCTGTGCCATGAGTCAAGTGGATGTTAATGCCCCCACAGACCCACGTCAGTCTGATTTCCCCTCATAAAGCAGGAGTGCATTTGTGCAAAAGCTCTCCTTACATCTTTTTAAGAGAAAATTGTGGAGTTTAACCTGCTAATATTATCTTTCCTCCTTCCTTTGTGCAGGGAACACACGTATATCCACAAGGAATTTGGCACAGTCCACCCAGTCAAGACGCTGATAATCCAAAGTCTTTGACTGCTGATAAGGCAGCCAATTTAACATAATTATAAACCAGCTGCATGAATAGTAACGATTCATTAATTTACCACATAGTGCTGGATGATAATTCTGATCTAGCATTCACTCCCAATTATCACTCATGATAATGATTTCATTAAATCCTGCTCAGTTTTTTTTGGCATTATAAACCTAATTGCAGAAAATACAGTTTAACATAATAAAACTGGAGGCTGTAAAATAAACGGTGTTGGCTCCATAAAGGGAGCATTAGAGAGGTGAGGTTGACAAATAGCTCTCAAAACAAATGCTGTTGACCAACAGTATTATTACCTCCACACTTAATTACTTTTTGCTTTTTGATTTAATTGCTTCAATAAAAATAATCTATATAGCTTTTTAAATTACACTTTCCAAGTGACCCATGTAAAGAGAATTTTATTATGTGCACACGGTAATTACCCTGTCACAGTCCAGTTAGGGGCTATTGTCTGGCTATGCTGTCTAGCTGTTATTGGCGTGACCAGCATGCTCAACTACCTATTTACAGAGCTTATAAGTTTTCAATAATTGCTCAAAATGCTCAACAGAGGCACATTTGATTGTATTTTGAGAGAGAAATTGTATCGGTTTCTGAAATATTTCAAACGTCAGAGGTATATTATTATTTTTTTTTGTTGAAGAATTACTTTACTTTTTGTAAAACCCGTGGATCAAAATGGAAACAGGAAACCCTAATTGTAATAAAATTCCTTTAATTAAGTAGTTGCGGGTGCAGTGTAATGTGTATGTTTCTAATGAGCTGCTAAAACACACAAAACGGCTCAATGATATTATGCTCCATAATTATTTGGAGTTCTGTTTGGTTGATCCTGCAATTAGAAAGCTGCACATAAGCTGTAAATGATTTCCGACAGCTTGTCACAGCAGTGTGCCTGAATCCGCAACTCGGTGACTGAGGATTTTTTTAATTCCTCTTCACCAGCGACTCACCAACTGTGACACCTGACATCTCTGACGTATAGATGTTAATTAATAGAGAAAATAATGTGTACAAACATAAAATGTGGAAAAATTAAAAGATCATAGTATGATTTGCATTGATATTAAATAAGTGCTTACGTCTGTAGTTTTCCTTGTCTGTGTATTTCCGCCCTCCCCCACTGGTTGACTAGAAGCTGCCCTGTCCTTTGTATGGGTGGCCTTGTCAGTCCTCCTCCAGTTCCCAGCAACCATGCCCTCAACAATTCCTTCGGCTCTCACCAGAGGGTTTACAGAAGCGTCTTTTTAAAACATGTCCTCCAAGAACCAATACAAAGAAGTGTATAAAATTGGCTAAGTAAATACATTTTGTAAAGTGTGAAGCTTAATAATATAAGCTAGACTGTAAATCACTGTGACAACAGTAACTGACTGGCCACAAATATACAAGAGATTTTTTCTTTGTTTGTTTGTTTCACTCCTGAACAGATTTATTGTAAAATTGAACAAAAGCAACGTACAGGCTTACAGCATAAACAGAATTATTACTGTGACTTATGATGCAGCTTTGTCATACAACCTAGTACATGTATAACAAAGAATATTACAGTACAAGCATCTAGAAAACACCACAGCTTTCCAGTGAAAAACCTCTTTATCTGCATTGCTATACTGCTCATTGCTTTTACAGCAAAAAGCTGCTGTGAATGCAGGGATTTTACTCCTTGTACTGCAGAAATTGTTTTCTATGAACAATAACACTGTAAAAAAGTTTATTGTTAAAATATAATAACTCAGTTGCAATGATTCTCTAATACATCCTGTATTTTAATTTCACAGAAAAATAATGTACAGTAAATTGCAGTACTGAAGAAATAATAGCCTACAGCCTAACTGTTGATTAAAAAAAACTGCATAAAATGCTATGTACAATGAATAAGCTGCATACCTACTGTACGTCCCAGTGAAAAGCATACAGTAATTTGGGTTTTAGCCCACATATAAATAAAATATTCAAATTAAGCTTCAAATTAAACAAACAGGCATGTATTTTATTCATGTTCCTTAGTTGGTTGATATTACTGCGATTTTAATCTCAAAAGCCAAGACTTTTCAGAAATGATGTAAAAATAATGAATTATTAGGACTTTTTACTTATCTTTACTACGATACTTTACAATATTCATACCCAAAAGTAACACTAGCGCAGCTCATGTTAAAAGCCAACTTTCAAAGACATTCAAAATTTCCAGCTTTACTTCAGGACAGAAAAGCCTCAAAGCAGAGACTATAGAGTCCTCAGAATCTGTGGCTAAGGGTTAGTGGGGAGCAGTGGGACAGCCTTGGGACTGGGGGCCTTCTTCATGCTGGCTTGCCAGAGAGCTGCCCAAAGCATGGACAATTAGAGGGGTCCCTGGTGCCTCTTTGCTCTCTGTGCGCCTGGTGGGCTGCTCCGTGAGGCACCGGGGGGGTGCTCGAGGAGTTGACTGGGTTGGCTCGCCTGGCTGGGCCAGAGGCATAGAGCTGGGGGAGGCCTGATCTCAATAATCCTTTTGCCCCAAGAGGCTGTCACACCACTCACACTGCTGGAAGCTAGAATGGAAATGGACCGAGGGCTTTCTGAAGCTTTTACCTGCTTGAAGAGCTCATCATTGAGAGACAGAGGCATACTGAGAACTCAGTGTGCTTCAAAGGCAGAGACAAGTTGTTTTTATGACTGAAACGCAGATCGAACCACAGATTTGACATCTGTCTTTTTTATTATGTGAAGTGTGTTGTTTCATATTAAAAACATTTGAATGTGGTGTTGCAAATGTCAAGTATTTAATATTTTAATATTACTTTGTAACTTAGTCTCATTGATTTTTGAAAAAAAATCTAATTGGTCTCAATTGAATTAATTGCATATGAATCCCATCTTTTTCGAGACACAAGCACTAAGATATTTTATATATATATTCTAAAAGAAAAATCTATATATCTATGTACAAAAACAAAATAAATTAAGCACAGACATCATTAATCCATTGGACAATTAATTTGATTTTTCAGCAACATGGTTTTTATGAAGAAAGTTCATAAAAGCAGAAGCATTATTCTTTGTACAATATTTACAGACAGTTACTCAACTATGTCAACAGCAGGATTATTCTAAAGATCTAACTTTAAGTTTTTAAACTATGAGGTGAAACTTAAACAGGAAAAGAATAAATGATTCTACGTTTCAATGACAACAAAATCTGTTGGATCTCCACAGACATGCTGTCCTCTGACATCTGTTTCCTTAGTTTAAAGATGTATGCAAATACAGAGAGAGAGAGAGAATACAGCTTTTTATTGGCCTCAGAGGTAATTTTACAATAGCTTGATGTTGGCGATCACTTTTGCTCTGGGTTTGGATAACTAGAAGTTCTTCAGCTTGGACTTTGAATCTGGTTGTTAATCCAAAGAAGGAGAATCAAATAATTACTGAAGGCATAATCACAAGTCTAAGATGTGAAAAAAAGGACTGTATATTTCAGAACTTCATTTTAAAATAAACAACATAAAGCATGTTTTAAACCGTGACACCTGGAACATTTTTTTTTCTTCCTGAACTTACACAGTAAAGCACAACCTCCAATCCAGACCCCCGTTTGGGTTAAAATGTTTATCCTGCTAATTAGATTAGATTTGCCCTGGTAAATGCAGTGGAAACTCGGGAGGGATATAGTGGCCAACTTTTGTTACTGGAAAGGGAGCGGAAACTCTCCCTTGGCGTAAGACAGGGCTCAGGAACCATTACACTCCAAAGAGCCATGTTTACCCTCAGTGCAGCTTAAAGTATTTGTTTAAAGCTGCAACTGTTACTTAACCTTTGGGGAAAAAGACATATTCTCATTTTTGATGAATATTTGCTGTAGGAAATTAGTTCTACTTTAAAAAACAAACAAACAAACAAACCGTTTTTTAGGTTTTAAATTCAATAAAAACATAAAACATTTGCGAAAAGGGAATCAGTCGTTCAGCAGTGGATTTTTGTGCAACCACTGCAAAGAGTTGGTGACAGAGGAAATAATATGTACTCCACAATTTTGACTTCTTTCATAATACCAGAGAAACTTGACTTACTGTGAAGCAATCACAGTTCTTATGTTTTCTATACAAATAAAACTATACATCAACAGCTTGGAAGATTAGAAATCAGATTAGAGTTCAACTGATTTAAATATTGACGGTCAGGAAATGGACAGAAGAGCAGACATATTATGAGTAAAATATTAAAATATAGAGGATGCTACATTTGTAAATGTTCTGTTGACTCTCTGTTAAAAAGAAAAATGTGATCTGTTCCACCACATAAATACATAAATAAATATAAAAGATATCATTTAACAAACCACTATCACCATCGTTAGACAGATCTGAGACGTTCTCACTTAAAAATCAGAAAATAAAAGAGCAATAACCCTGTCACAATTCCTTTCTGCAGTCATTCCCCGCTTTCATTAATGTACAATTTTGTCTTAAAATTCCCCAGACTACGTCATAATCTACTGGCCTGGCAGAGTATATGCGATGTAGAATCATCTTGTTGTACAACTTAAAGTGAGCTGTCCCATATGAATACGACCACAGTCAAAATCATTGGTCTAATTAGGCCGACATGCCTCCGAATGTAAGGGGAAACTTAGTGCAAATGGATAAAGGTCTTTCAGCACTGTGCCACTGGCTGTCTCAGTCCCTTAATGTATTACCACCTGCACCTACAATCAGCACAGGAACATTTAAATGACTGCGATTCAGAGGAGACAGAGCTTCAAACTGCTGGGAAGCGCATGAGAGGTGATTTAAGATATTGGCTGTAATGAAGCTGACCGTTGGCAGGTCTGCTCAGAATGTGATGGGGAAAATTAGGGGCGGGAACGGGTCAAAGACATACATATACCGAGGGCGCTGCACCAAATGAAATGCAGAGCAGAAGTCTACGGTCCAATATATTGTTTATTTCGTGTCAGGTAAACATCAACTGCAGTGAGCTTCGGGTGTCTGTAAAGATGATAAAATCAATGTTTTGTGTTTGTTTTCCAGCAGCTCGAGTATATTGTGGCGTTTCTCTTTTTATCACCTCTGACTGCTCTCTTCACCAACATCAGCCCTCCCTCTTAGAGGCTGAGGCACAAACAGAAACAAATTCCCTCCCTCATGGGTGAAAATTTGCTTCTTTTTTTTCTCCTTGTAGATCCAAACAATTAATCTCACAAAATAAACTGATCAAAAGTGTCGGACATGTGTGCAATGCTTAAAAGCAGAAAGATGAGGCGAAAACGTATGAAAAAAAGGTCAGCATGTGGAGGTGGAGCATGCGGAGATGGAAGACGGGCAACATCTGGGCGCAGCCTCTTAGACTGATGGCTGCTAACTGATCCTTGTGATTGTGATTGACAGACACTGACCACCACTCTTCTGGCCCTGGCTTCTCCACACTGCTGAGCACAGCGTGCAGTGTGAAGGCTAGCTGAGATTCCCAATAAAATGGACATTACAGGGATAAACAACGGCCGGCCTCACAGAGGTGAATGTTGGGCACATAGCACTCTGCGATCATCCGATGTAGCAGGGTTCACTGACTCTGCACTCCTTCTGGATTGAAGAGTATATGGAGCCGCACTCAGCAAACATCTCATTGAGAAGGCAAAAATGGCCAGCGGCTTTCAGAGAAATAGGTTCTTTGTTCGAAAAAGACATCACAAAAACAAGAGAACAACAAGACGACACACAGTGCTCTCCAAAAGTATTCCAAACTTCTGAACACGTTTCGTCAAGTTACAAAAACGCAATGTAGTAGATTGGGTAGATTACATTGTTTTCTATTTGTTTTCACAAATAAAAAATCTGCAAAGTGGTCTGTGTATTTGTATTTCCGCTTCCATTACGCCAACACAACGCCTTGCTGTAAATGACATCCAGAGCAGCGAATTGCCATCGGAAGTCAGATTATTAACAAAAGTAGGTTCACCTGCATCTTAGTTAATCTCAGTATGAATTACAGCTGTGCTGTAAGGGCCTTATACATTTGGTGGAGAATATTAGTGAAAAACATAGCATCATAAATACTAATCTGCAGAGAATCCTATTGTTAATTACAATTAGTCATAACTATCCTGGTCACTGACTTTTCCACGAAGACCACAACTTTGGTCTTTTTGAAAAAAAGTGTCAGGAATAACGCCATTATTGGCTTACATGCAAAATGCTGTACGTAACCCTGAACACACTATCCTCACAATGGAACATGATGGCACCACCTTGCTTTGAGGGATGCTTTAAGATAGTTAGAGATGGGGGAACCTGGATGGAGGTACATACAAGGCAATGCTGGCAGAAAATCTGTTATTGTAGAGAAAGTTTCCCCTTGCAACATGACAACACTAAAGATACAACCATAGCCACAGTGACCGGATTAGCTCATATAATATGTATGTGCTAGAATGTCAATGTCGAGATATACAGTTTTCAGATTTGTATTGGTCAAGGAAATTTTAAAAAACTTGCATCATTTGTCTTCCATCTGGCAATTATTCCTTTCTTTGTGTTAGTCTGTCACATAAAGCTCCATAAAATGCATTGAAATTTATGGTTGCAAAGTGACAAAATCTGAAAAGGTTTTGTCAAACACTGTAGCTGTGTAAAGCACAGACATGCAAAGGATTTAAATGGACAACAGTTTTGACAAGTGCTGCTGTGAAAAATATCCTGAAATATAGTTTGTGATGGTCTTTGAAAACAGCAGCCTATCATTTGAGTAGTTTTCCAAATGAAAGCAAGAGTAGAACGTGTAGTTATATAAGTGTCGTTTTAACAGAGAAATATTCCCACGAGCAATAAAAAATAAATGCTCGGAGCCATTTACATCCCTAATTTTCACATCCATTAAATAGATGAATGCTTTGATACTATTGCTGTGTTTATCTGTGTTCTCGTGGGATTCATTAAAGTGAACGCTCCCTTCAAAATATAATCTATTGCTTAATTAAACTTCCCAAATATGAAATCTGAACCCACATATCTGGAGAGAAGTTGCTGCTTTGTTGTTCCCTCATTTGCACAATATTTTAATGAACAAGTCGCGGAGATATGTGCCATTTGCATGTAAATAAAGCGTCTCCTCAAGCACTTAACAGCTTTGATTTGGATTACATGTGTTCTTTTTGGGGGCTGAGGGGATACAGAACCTCCCAAGAATAGGATTTCAAGCCCAGTGAATACTTCCGACTGCTTCACAGCTTCTAGCTGTGAAGCACATCATTACAATGTGTGAAATTTTAATCAGTGATGTTGTGAAGAAACAGAGATCAGGCAGTGAACGTAATTAATGTCCTCTGTCATAGAGATTATAATGGCAAATTTGAATGTGCAAGTGTTTTAAAGAGCAAGGGGAAATGCATTAACCAAATTACATAGCATGACATGAATGAGCCATCATGCTTTTCTGCCAGTTTATGTATGCACAGATATCCCTTATTATATAGGATGCCATTACTTCCCTTTTAATTGAACAGCATTTTGTTCGGCGTAAGCGCACTGAACTTTGCATCAGCCATGCATAAATTTTATGCATGGCTTACTCATACATGTCCCAGTCAAAGCAGATTTCCAAAGAGTAAAATGCAACATATGGCTTGATCCTAAATGAACATACTATAGCTAAGCTACAGTGGATGAAAAACTTAGCACAACAATCTGTAGGTTCAAATTAATTTACTATTAATACTTTTAAATGTAAATATTGTTTTGCAATGTTTATATTATAATTAAAATATATATGGTGAATATACATTTTCCCACATTAATTTAGTTTTTTTTATCAAGTCACCAACCCCACTATAAAGACAAGTCCTGTGTTACAATGTGCTGCTGACAAGAACAGGCATGCATAGAAATATGAGCTATGAGCCATGTTTATGAATAAAAATAAAACGTGTCACATTGTGTCACAAAATAGCTCCAAACCGGCCTGCATATATATATATATATTTTTTTTTTGTGATTTTAAGTGGTAGACCATCTTATTATTACATCTAATCTCTATTTTAATTACTGTGTCCTTTTGAGTCTTCTATCATGCATATGTGACTTGCTCTTTTTATATTTGGCTAAGCCCAGAATTTTTCATGTCCTTGCCAGGTTTTGATTTAGTATAATTTTAATTGACCTAAGAAGTTTGTTTCTTATTGTACATCCTCTTGTGGATTTGCAGTATTCCGATAGTTTTTGGTCAGTGGCTTGAAAATCATTCCATTTTGTCATTTACATTGAGATCAGGGTCTATACAGTCTTTAGTTTCCAGACTTCCGGAGACATTGGAATGAAGTGGGACCAAACCCAACTCTGTTGTGTCCCTCAGCAGGACGATTGAGACTTCCAGTGAAATAATGATTAAAACCTTGTTGAAGTATGCCTGAAATATTTGACTCAGTTCAAACTGCTTAAAGGCAATCCTACCAAATTCTATGGAAAGGAACGTAAGTTAAAAAAAAAAAATCCTGTTCTTATTTTTATTATTGCATTAGTCAAATAGAAAAAAAAAATTTAGATAATCCTGGCATAAAACAGAAAAGTCAGAAAGCAAGACAAAAAATGTGTCTGAATAGTTTGTGTGACTATACACATAACTACATAATTATATGATTTCAACTCTCTCTCTCTTTCTCTCTTTCTCTCTCTCTCTCTCTCTCTCTCTCTCTCTCTCT
>NW_006799955.1:4072068-4135423 GCF_000485575.1 Poecilia formosa
TATATATATGTATGTATATAGAAACTCTGTTCTGATATTTGAAAACCCTCAGTCTTTGTAATCTCTATGAGCAGAATTAAAGGAAGCAAGCAAAAGCCCGTCAAGTGCATAATGACACGCGGAAAGATAATGTTTAGTAAGAAATCCCAGTGGTCACATTGTGGGTGTTGTTAATGTTTCGCTAATGTGTGCATGACAGAGACGGGGGGTGAGTGAGAGGAGTGCTGCGAGCAAACGCTGCACACCTGGCAGTCTGCCCAGCAGTTGCTGTGGCCGTACTCTTGTTTCTGTCACCAGCGAGTGTTTCACAACCCTTCCAATCAATTGGCACACAGCCTCCTAAAATAGAACTTGGCACCAGACTCAACCCGATTATTATGCGTGCTGGTCAGTACTCAGAGAATATTGCTTGTCACTTTCCAATTTCCTTTTTTTAATGCCATAAGCAGGTAAGACATTAAACACATTCTACATTATTGGTCTGCCAATTTAAAAAAAAAAAAAAAAAAAAAAGGTGAATCCTACTCTACATTAATTCACTCTGGAATTGTTTGCACTCAGTTTTGTGCCAGGTATGTGTCCTTTTGTATTTTGTTGACATGCGATGTTAATGAAATCAGAGGTAGTGGCCTTGTGAATAAAGAGAACCACTTAACGCTGGCTAATGAACACTCTGAGTAAGGGGAACTGAAAAACAGGAGTGAGATCAAGTCATTAGTCCTTTTGATAAAATGTTGGACAGCAATTTCTCTCACTGTGAATAGACCACAGATAAATAATCCCCAACAGAAAACTTAAAGACTGATGGATCATTGCCTCGGCAACATGCCACTGCATCAGCCTCTGCGTGTCGCCAAGTGTTAACCAACTAATCAAGGCCAGCCTCCTTCTCACTGTCTCCTTTTCGGCCTGCCAGCAGATTCATCACCGGCTGGGTTAAACAGGAATAAAAACACATTAGTGTCACGTTAGACTGATAGAATGAAGTTCCTCGATGGGCGCTGCACAATGGTAAAAGTCTGAATGCGTATTGATTTGTGCTACATAAATCTTGTTTTCTGTCTGGGCCAGTGAATCAGCAGTGACCCCCGGGGTTAACAAACATTGCTGAGGCGCTCAGCTGGTGTGTGAGCCAAACAACGCCCATGCATTGCAATAGCTATGCCCTGTCTTGTCATTTCTCAGCCCGCATGGCTTTGCTAATTGCTGGCGATCAAGAGACAATGCGATGGGGCTAAAGAGGTGGTGGGATTCTTGCAGTTTTTGGCTCTAGCAAGGAAGTTTGAGGGTCCGGAAGCCAAAATCTATCAACAGTGGATGTGAATTGGTCAGCAGGAGTCTGTGAGTTACAACCTGGAGTAATTGGCATAAGGGGAACCAGTCTTGCTAGTGCCAGATCATATTAAGCTGAGGAGATTTGACTCAGTAAACTTTCACAAAGGCAAACCTCTTGTTTCTACTGGAAGAATGACACCATACAACTGAACCTTCTGCATTGCCACGACCATGACTGAAAATGCTTCCACTGCCCATTACAAAGTTTATTTTTACAGGAGAAAATGTGAAGTCTCATACAGAAGACGACTATTAACCTATTCTGAACTGAAAGCACAAAGGCAAACAATGCGTGGGTCAAGCAATATAAAGACTGTTATACTTTGTAGCTCCCCTATGGCCACCTTTTTCTTTGTTTGTTTTAATAAATCATGGAGGCATCAGGTGTTAAATTGGTTAATCTTTCAATAGTATATGAAATCCATTTGTTTGTGGGCTTGGAAGATTACCATTGAAAAAAGTAATTGCATTATTACAGGTGCCATCATCATCATTTATCTCTCTGACATTTAAAGACTTGCTGAATGCCAAACTGCTCCTCAGAGATGCAAGCTTGATTCTACATGATCGTCAAACACTTTTAATTAGAAGATCTTTAAATTGTAATGAGACACATCTGCAAACTTCAAGTTTAAAAGTGGCTTGTGATAACGCATCCACAACAGGTATGACATCATCATGTCCATGTATCCAGTTGTACAGTTGTATAAAAAGTATTTATATCCTTTATTTTATTTTATTTTATTTTATTCATTTTAATACTTTATACATACGTACTTCAGTGTATTTGGCTCCAAAGAGTCACTACTTTGTAGAACCACCCTTCACTGCAATTACAGAAAGACCTTTGGGGATATTTGTCAGTTTTTAAAATCTAGAGCCTGAGGTGTTTACTCATTCTTTTTTCATCAGACATACCACTCTCAGTCAGACTGGAAGACCATCTGCGAAACAACAGTTTTCTAATGTTGCCACCGATGTTCATTTAGATTAAGGTATGGACTTTGACTGGACCATTGTAGCACAACTCTGCTTAGTAACCTTAACAATCTTCTGGAGTCTTCACTGACCAGTTAAGCTTATCCTGAGATTAAATTACAGGTTGCTGCTGTTTGCCAATTATATGACTCATAGAAGCAAGAAGTGGTCACTCTGGATTTATTTAGGGATTTCAGAGTAAACCACATCATGACTTTAAATCAGACATCTCTGCAACAATTTGTTTCACTTCTCAAATATAGGTTAGTTTTTGTTAAATAAAATGGCCAATGATTAAAAGTAAAATATATTTAGGTTTATACTTATGGTTGAACAAAACCATAAAAGTTTCAACTGCATGGATACATTTACAGGGCAAGTATTTCAGAGGCCATAAGAGTTCCTGTCTTCTCCTGGCAAAGATTAATCAGTCTGCCTGCTGAGAGGGCGGACTCTTTGCGGCTGTGTTTGTTTTCTGGGTGGGGAGACAGAGTGGAGGAACTTTAAGCAAAGGGGATAACGGAATTAAAGAGTCAGATATAAGAAAAAAAAAAAGGGGGGGGAGATGGCATGTCTCTGGAGGTCTCCACACCAGTGCTCACCCTGCTGCCAGGCACGCTACACACACCAGAGACCATATTTACCCATCAGCCCAGAAAAGGCCCGGGCTCTAGATCCTATTTACTCAGAACCTGGGCAACCATCAGGTGCTGAGGGGATCTCGCCAGAAGCAAAAGCAAATACTCTAGATCAAAAGCAACCAAGGAAGAAGAAAGAGGTGCGCAGCCAAAGCCTTGGTCAAGTGATAATGTTTACTCTTTGGTTTGAAGGGCTGTGGATAGACTCCATTTGGAAAACTCCAAATTGACACCCCCACCCTTACCCTCTTTAAAGGAAGAAAAAGAATCTGATGGCTACCACTGTCTCATATCCATATGTCTGGAGCACCTGCGGTAATGTGGACTCCTCTTGTCTCTTAAACCAGCACTGTCACCGGTCTTCAGGATCAGACATGGTGTCGGGGGGAAAGAGAGATGAAGACGGAAAAAAAAAGCCCAGTTAATGACTAGCTCTTATGCATCAGTGCACTTACTAATGAGCTTCCAGGGAGAGGCTGGCAAAGCCGGAGCGAAGGCTGAGCCGGGATGTGAGAGGCCTGGGCCATCACTTCCCTGCTGTGATCCCTGCCTTCCCACTCACAAGGAGCCCCGGCTTCCAGCCACTAATGAGTGTTAGAGGGAGAGTCCAAGCCTGCGTCCACCTGCCAGCCTTCAGAGCCCAGCCTGCTGCAAGACAGTAGGGGTCAGATGCATTCCTGAGCTCTTAATAATTTACATCATATTGATTTCCTCACTGTTAGACACTCTCACCTGCATGGGCTCTAACTCCCACTTTCTTTTGCAGGCTTCCTCTCCCTGAAATAAGCGCATTCCACCAGAGAGAGAAGTTTGAATGATACAAAAGCGTGCAGCTTTGCCCTGGTAGAAAACCAGTTAAGAAGTAGGTTCAGTTTAATAGATCACAGACAGCGTCAGAGTCAATGGGGAAAGCAGGCAGTTTACCATGTAAACATGTGGCAAAAAAAATAGGAGAGAACAGGTCCTATGCACAAAATACTGATAGTTGAAATACTTTAACTTTAAAATGCTAAATACAAAGGGATCAACTAACCCTCATATGCATATTGCACTTTCAATTTAAACCTGAAAATTGACAAAGCAATTAATAAATCCAAAAAGTCTAAATCAAAAGCTACAAAGATGTAGGAATGAAAATAAATTATGCAGTTTGCATTCTATTTAACCTCTAATAAGACTCGGAAAAGAGGACATTAGTATTCTACCTTGGTCAAAATAATGATCTTTATACTTGATCCTTTAAATATTCATCACCTCAGAACATAAGACTCTCTTCGCACTGCTTCATAATTCAAATTATATGAATGTTACATAGGTATAGCATCATCACCCTCCTCACAAGAACAACTTTCTATCATGAATGTCTCACTTAAGAGTGACTTTTAACACCCTTCAGCTCTGAGTAGCTCAGAAACATGTTTAAGTTGCTCTGCAACACAGACCTTTGGAATATAACATTGTTTTTTGAAATGATGATGATGATGATGATGATGTAAATATTCACATTTTTCACATTTACATTTTTTAATGCTCACGTCATCCTCCATGTTTTGCTTTTTTGTT
Organism: Poecilia formosa; assembly: GCF_000485575.1. NCBI lineage: Eukaryota > Metazoa > Chordata > Actinopteri > Cyprinodontiformes > Poeciliidae > Poecilia > Poecilia formosa. Next base: position 4,076,583 of record NW_006799955.1, read on the forward strand.
TTGTTTTTGTCAACTGAGCTTACCTTCAAGAAAAAAAAACTTTTCACATGTTTGGGAAAGGCTTCACTAATTGCTTAAATACAAAATGGACTGGTTAGTTACCAACTAAAAACACTTCTGCCATTGTACACCATTAAACAAAAAATATCAATAAGGTTATTTTGACAGGAGCTCTGAAAGCTTTACCATTTTTATGTGAATTACAAATGACTCTTAGGTTGGAATTCTTATTACATTAAGTATGTTCCAGTTTTATAAGCCAACAAAAGATCTGACCTGTTCCTGTTGGAGGAAAGTATCATATTTCAACAATGTTGTCAGATGTCTGGATGCAAAATGTCTTCATGTTTCTGAGAGCGACTGTACCTTCTTTGTGTCTATGTGTTTATCAAATAATGTGATACATAGTTTCTGACCATGTGTAATGACTGACTGTTTTAAAACTTAAATGCTGTGAAATATTTGAATTCTCACTATATTAATGCAAGTAAAAAAGTGGATTTTTTTTTTTTTTGCAATAACGTTAAGTAGTTCATCAGAATGCCTTGAAGTCAAATAAAGCACTAACCAATAACAATGTCCATCTTCTTGGTTATAGCTTGAACAACACTGCCCTCTTCTGTTTTGAATCATTTTCTCAAATATGTGACCAGAAGTGTTGGTTAAACAAAGCCATTAAAAATACTCTAAGCAGACCGTGCATAGCTCACACGCGAAAATGAAAAACTGGGAATTTGATAAAACTGATACGAAACCAAAAAGTAGTGATCTAACCATATATGTGAAATTCAATAGGCTTTGTTCTAATTACTATTGTAGCACATTAGCACATTAGCACCATAGCAACCCTGAATCGATGGGAGGAAGGATGGATGATCGTCAAGCATATTATGGGAGATTAAGAATATCAGTTAATAATCTTATTTCCAGGTTTTGAAAAAACTACCTTTTGTGTGTCTTGCTTTGTTGAACTTCACCTCAGTGATTTTAGCACTGCTGCTGTTCAGAAGAGTCTGAAAGGAGAGACAGAGTTTGCATGTTCTCCCCAAATGTGGAGTCTTAACAGGCAGTCTGACTTCCTCCCATAGTCCACAAATATGCATGTTAAGTAAACTGACCCCTTTAACTTGTCCTTAGTTTTACACATGAGCTTTGATCTGCCCCACTGTGCTGCCTGACTGACCACACCTGCTTCTATTATTTACTGCATTCCCTTCACTGTATCCCTGTTTGTCTTTGTTCCTAGTAATAAGAATTCCATCATTACGTGTGTGTGTGTGTGTGTGTGTGTGCGCGTGTGTGTGTGTGTGTGTGTGGGGGTGTGTGTGTGTGTGTGTGTTAATTGCTGACATTTTAATGAAAATATTGAGTTTCTTGGAAAATTTGGAAAAATGATCAAACCAAGAATTATAAAAAAGTAGAAATAAAATCAATACAGAAACAGAGTCTTAATAAAACATATGTTAAGTACCTGTTTTGGTTTTCCAAAAGGTAGTTTTAATTTAAGCCTACGATGTATCTGTACCTTCTACACATTCAGAATCTGCATGTAATGTAAATGATGGAATTCTTATTACATTTTCATTAAAGGTGAAAAAAAAGAATAGAAATAAATGTGTAGAAAAATCCAATATATTGTTTTTATTTTTTTAATTTTGCTTTTTTTTTTTTCTAATTGCCAAATTGTAAAAGTGTAAAATTTGACTATGCTGTTTGAAAGGAGGGTAGCTGACGGATAGGGCTGACTATTTCAATGTGTTTATCAGTGTGTTCATCAGTGTGACAGCCAACAGATGGAAATTGCCTTTGTGATGACTACTTAATACAAATTGCACTCTCTAGTGCCCACCTAAAAGTAAAAATGTAAACAATTTTTATCCAGGATGTGTGCGATCTGTACACATCGAGGGAAGGTCAGTCTGGCCCTGTCCTGTTTTCAGGAAGAACCAAACCACACAGTGACAGATGTGCCCAGGACAGAATATCAGCCATTTCAAAGACAACCAATTCCTCCTGGGTACGGTTTTACTTCTTGAGTTTTAACAGTAAGTACTGTTTCTGCTGACCCAAACAGTATGAGGACCACCTCAGGTTAACAAAAAGTTTCATTTCTAGGAACCGGAAGTGATCCAACTGTTTAGGATGGTAAGGGGAAAGTGTGGCAGTTGTCCTCCAGCAGACCACCATCATCTCCACAGTCTTGAGCAAGTTAAGTTTCAGTTGTTTCTGACTTTTACTCTAAACTTTTGTTTCCTTTCACTTCTCTGCTTTTATTTTCCTGCTAGGATACTGCTTAGAATTTTAGTCAATGTTTTGTATTTACTGCACCAGTGTGCATAAGCATTTAGATTATTATAGTGCATTACTTTTGCTTGGAAATTCACTTTATTTTAATTTTTGCATAGTTGTCTTTTAGGATTATTTTGTTACACATTTGCATATGGTTACCATACAAAAAAATGCAGAAATTCATTAGTCACTTTGACCATCTGCCTTGGATTTTTCTCCAGCTGGATCTGCATCATTATGTTTGAACTAAAGAATGTCTAACTCGCAAAAAGAGATGTGTTGTGTCTGTTTGCAACTAATCACCACTTTTACTGTAAAGAATCATCTTTGAAATGGACACCGTGCTTGGACAAGGAATTTCCCCAAGGGACACATGAAGCCTGATTGTTGTACTCTTTTCTGCATGATTAAATCAATATAAAACTGATAAAATACTGAACCATCCAAAGTTTGTGGATTCAAAAGTGAATTTTGAAGGAATGTTGAATATATAATGTAACATTTGAAGCTCAGGAAACTACAAAGCTCTACAGAACAAACACTATAAAGTGATGACATCAATCTGGGAATTCAAGTTTATAGAACACTTGAAAGTATGTAGCAGATTTGCTCAGCAGAGTGGAAAGCATGCAACATAGTGATTCTTCTTCTTCTAAAGTGCACGAGAAAAGTAGGTTTTTGAGCAAAAAAAGTAGAATTACAGTCTCTTATTTGCCTTCCGTGATTTTTCAGTAAAAAGAAAGAATGTGACAAATACTGAATCTCTGATTTTTGATGATAATTGCGAAACTCTTTTGAATACACTCACGTAACTGATGCCCCACTGTTGCATGTTCAAAAATGTTCAGAGAAGGACAAAGAAGACGGACTGGATTATGCGTCTTCTGGGAGATTTTAGATATAAAGGTCAGCCCGTTAATGTAACAGGTTTGAAGTGAGCCAATGCTCAGGCTTTCCAGACAAAGGTAAGTTTATTTATACAGCATCAATCACATCTCTTGAAATCAACAGCATTTCTCAAAAAATAACAGTCTTATGTTTATACTTAAAAGATAGATTAATATGACTTGAAGACACTTGAAAACATTTTATCAAACTAAGGAAGAAATGTTCCAATGCAGATTTTAAAGAAAATGAATTTTGGAAGTTTCATTTATTTATTTATTTGTTTAAGAGATCAACAAAAACAGTATTGCTGTGCTCTATCCCACTGAAATTAAAGGCATGTGTCAGTTTTGACAATGCTCTGTTTTGACAGAAAATACTTTATCCTGTTAATGATTTTAAATAATAGTAAACTAATTTATTAACAGACTGCATATGGTATGTGGCCTTGATCCCGTCAGTGTTATCTCTGTGCTTCTGTCTTATGCTGTCTGCAAGAAAAAAATATTAGAACCCTTAGCTACAAAAAGTAGTTTCTAGTGCAGAATTGGAGCATTTCACCAACAACACTGGTCTAACACGTTCAAAAGGAAACATCTTTGCATGAAGGCCAAGGCCTAAGATCACTGTTGGATATGAGTTAGATTTGTGATATCATGGTGCACTGCTTGACAAAAAGGCCAAGTTACAAAACAGAGACACACATTTAACTGTATATTTCTTCTTTGACATTATGTGAAGAGCAACCTACATATCAATAGAGAAATGTCTGAGTTCTTTTATTTCAAGTGGATGAAAATCCCGGGACAGATATTTTGCATTAGGCTTTTTCGAACACAGGCAGTCATCTAGGCAAAAATAAAAAATAAAAAGAACAGACAGTGTATTTCTATATCAGGTGTTCAGATGGAGGAATCTCGAGGCAACTATTTACAACTTAAAAAAGTAAATCCAGACAATTTGGAAACAATAGAAGTCATACTCTTCACTCAACAATAGTTTTTATTTTATTTTATCTGATTTTATGTTGCAATGTTTATACTGTCCGCTATAGTAGAAACTAAGTGTGTTGGTTCATTAAATCACACGAATCAGAACCCTGACTATCTTGAAGGATTTAAATCTACACAAAATTAGCTCAATAGCAAATGCTGTTGCTGATACTGTCATAATTTCAAGGGCTTGTGTTAGTTTGCTTTAGTTGGTTTTCTTGTTTAGTTTTGATAGATTTTCTTTATATATTTCAAAGTTATAGTGTTTTTGGTTTTGAAATTCACAGCAAACACATGCGATTTCTGTACTGTCTGTACCACATATAAAAGCCAGCATGTAACTTTTATTAACCACATGATGTCAGCACTGAGACATAATACTGCATACACAGATTACAGTTCATGTTAACTTCTATTTCAACTAAGTTGGATCAATGTACTTGCCCGAGCTCATCTCATGAGACCAAAAGCTCTTCAAGGTGTCTGTACTATAAAAAAGTCTTCATAAAGAAAAGCAGATAAGACTATTTGTTCAGACCAATCACATTTTAGACTGTTTTTAGGCTGTTACACAACTATTTTGCAACTTATGATTTGACTTGATGTCTTGTGTCTGTCCTGATCACCATCTGTGAACATATTTTAGTATTCACTTAAGGAATGTTATTTTTTATTTTTTTTATTTTTATTTTTTTCCTTATAGGGTACTAGTACTGTATTTGTAGAAGTGGACTATGTAGATATTTTAGACTGTATAGAAAAGATTTAAATTAATCACAGATATTGCTCATTTGTTGGTACATTATATGCATACATATATTTGCATAAAGTAATAAATCTGATTTTATGTAGGTGTAGACATTTCTCTCATATAAGCTGTGTGTAACACTGGATATTTTTATGAACTCTGCTGCTCAGACAGTATAGGACACAGCACTGCTTTAAACAGAAGGGGGTTGCAGAAAGCCAGATATGGATTTATGAATCCAAATGTTAAAGTACTGACAAGGATCCTAATACCAACCAGCAGCTTTAAAACATTGGATTTGAAACTACACAAGCACAAAATATTGCACCAGTGTGCAAACAGGCTTAAAGTAACTTGGCTTGTCGTCTATATACAAGCCAAGTTACACACATATACACACACACACACACACATATTCAAAAACATTTCCTCTAATTTTAGTCTTTGCAGACAATCTGATCTGCAGAGCTCATATCTGCAGATCTCATGGCATTTTGGTTGATGCTAAAAATGCTTAAGCCATTGGACTGACTTTGGAAAACACACCTTCCAACTGAAGAAGAAGCAAGGTACATGTAAATGTAAAGCCATTATTTTGCTAGTGTGGTAGGTGCACATATGCTTGTTGAATGAAAATGTAGAAATAGCTGTCATCATAGTAATAGGGACTATTTCTGGACGAATGCATGGTGTGTGGGCTGTCCTATGTGATGTGTGACAACATCACTGTCAGTTAGTTTGAATACAAGGAACTAGGACCTTATTATTGGCTGCCCTCTTGGGAGCTATAAGCCAAACTATTCATACCAAGAGTACCTCAGAGAAATGGGATTTTACTTAACCATCATAAATTTTCAGTCTCCTGGGGGATACATTTTGAAATAATGACTCCAAAGCACAGTTAAATATGTTTGTCCAAACAGCTCATCCAAAACAAATGATCTTAAAGCAGAAGGGGCTCGTAGAATAAATGTTTAACCATGTCCAGTCTTATGTGAAAAAAGGACCAACATTACCATTACATAAAGGCCACCCTGTGTGAAGCCCTAATTCTTTTCATTCCTCTGTTTTATTTAGTAATATTCCAAAATCATGGATTGTTTTTTGTTCTACACCGTAGTTACATACAACTTCCACTGTTGTGCTTTTTCAAATAAAATCTTGTTACAAAACATTAAACGTGGTTGAGACAGAATTTGAAAAGGTTCAAGGGCCTGAATCCTTCTGCAAGGCGCTACATCTAACTGAACATATCTCCTAATTATCTGTTAAAATCTAAAGTTGTTATATGACTCATAAGTCAATAGCTGCAACTTCAAATCCCTTTAATATTCAAATTTTAACAGTATACCCAGAGGGTGTGTGGAAAAACTAATTTCTTATATTGGAGCTGGAAAACAACATATAAAGCATTTGTTCATTATAGTCAGGAAATGAAAAGTCAAATGAAAACTAGTCGGGTAACTGACCTATTAAAAGTGGAGCCAGCAATTACCATTAACTGAAATACCAATGACTTAGATACAATTTTAATGCAATAAAAATACTGATAAAAATATAAACAACTGTGCAAACACATTACTATTATTTGTTGCATTCTGTCATTAATCCCTGAAGTATGTAGTTTATTTTTTTTTTCTTTTGATTCCAAACTGACTGCAGGTGTGAATGTGTGGAGGATGTTGACTTAGTTGTGTTGTTAAAACCTGCTTAAAAGAGCTAATCTTGAACATGTAAATATGTAGACGCTTTATTGAACAGAACAACAACAACAACAAAAAAAAACAACAAAAAAAAAAAGAATGAAGAGATTTTACCCAAGCAGTAAAGCAGCTGCGCCTATCCCGGGCATTCCATTCTGTGTTTTTGTTCCTTGGCGTCACATCTTAATTGGCAACATTTCAATTATTCATGAAGCTGAATTGTTTCTTAGAGGAAATAAGTTCAGTGATGGTGGCCTTTTCATGTCATCGGGCATTAAACCCCCCTCTGAATAAATTATCTTCTTTGTATAATGTTCATCGTATAGCCTCACAGCATCATTTCCACCGGCAAATTAAAATCCTACGCCTAATGTGTGTGACCACGGCTGAAGCTTCCAACCATTAGGAAAAAGATGAAAGGCTCAGATGTTACCTCACATGATCTTACTGACGTCCTAATTACTTTAAAATGTGTGAGGTCACCGGTGTCAAATTTGACTTAATGATCTTTTCCTGACATTTTAACGTACATATTTCACATGATTCTGTCAGATTTGTGTGAAGATATTCTTAAATATAACTTGTCCATCCCGCAGGATTTGCTGAGCTTTCTTTAATTATCAAGGAACATTTTCCCCCAGTCTGATAAACAATGGATGTCTAACCTACAGATGATGTCCAGAGTGGTGAGGAATCAGCAGTCACATTGTGACAGTGGTACATTGTTGGATGACTTTGAAACATGTTTGCTGGTGGCTAAAATCTGTAACTGTGCGCCGAGAGACTGCAGCTGCAGTCCCACAGGCAGAGCTGGCCTAAGGCATCAGTGAACTAATCTTCTGCATAGGGCCCCGAGGCCAGCAGGGGGTCCCCAAGAGCTCTTGAAATTTCACACAGCATACAGGTGCATATCAATAAATAAGAATGTCATTAAAAAGTAAATTTACTTCAATAATTCAGTTCAAAAAGTGAAATTAACAAATGAAAATCAAAGTTCCTTTTTATTTCAGAGTAACATGATTGTCTTTCACGTAATTGAAAAGAATGTTTTGCTGACTTGATAGTCATCCAGCAAAGAGTCATTAACGCCCTTTTGGAGGTAAACTAAACTGCAGTGGGTCGTTGCTAAAGAGATTAAAGCATTTCAATGGAAAGTTAAGTAAGTGGGAGGAAAAAAGCAACAACAAAGTTCATTCAAGGTTTTTCACTGTGGCTGGAGTCAGAACTTTACGAGCCACCACTCAAAGACATATCCAATGTCATGGGACTGCAACTTTGTCTTAAGACACTCCCGAACCGGAAAAAAAAAAAAAAAAAGTTTAACATGTCTCATCTTGCCTAAGGAGACAAAGTGTTTGATGTTAGCTCAGTGGCTTGAAGCCCTCTATTCAGATGAAAGTAAAGTTTTGTTTTTCATTTGGAAGTCAAGGTCCAATAGACCAGTGAAAGAGTGTCGAGGCAGAAAACCCAAATTACTGTCATCTGCTGGTGTTGGTACAATGTGCTTCATGAAGTCCAAAGACAGTGCAGCTGTCCACCAGGGCATTTCAGAGCACCTTATTTTTGTCTCTGCTGAAAAAGGTTAATAAAAATACTGATTTCATTTTTCAACAACAATGTTTGTATGCTTTAATGACCATGGTGCCATGGTGATTGGTTGACCAGTAATCAATAACTGTATAATATTAGCATGCATCAGTCTTGTTCTTTGCAGTTTGTAATTGAGCTTGACAAGAATAATTCATCTTTTTCGTAATTGACCTCTATTTATTTAAGATGTAATAGTTACTTTAGTTACAAATTGCACTGTTGTAATTTATTCCCACTACAGATTAATCGGTGTGTGCTAATTTATTTCACACAACCAATTCAGTGAGTTAATGTCCAATGGAAACACTTCATCTCAAGTACTGTTTATTTAATAATTAAAGCAAATTGACTAGTGTAATTGTCAAACGATCAATGGCTGGTGGTCAATGGTATTATTTGCGAGCTTCCAAAGCCACTTCTGCTCACTACCCTGTTCCACCTGAGGTCGTCTCTGGACGAGATCTCAGTGACATCAGAGAGAAATGCTTGGAACATTTATGCCTCTACAAAAACTAATAAGACCTGAGACAAGACAGTCTAAAAATTATGTTTAAGGTGACATCTTGTGTATAAAGAAACAAAAAAACCAAAAAAACAAATCCATTGTTCTAGGTTTTACAAGTAGAGAGGACATTTCTCAAACGCAGATGTTCTAGTCTGCGCCACAAGTTGAATATTTGCAACAGGGCCAGGAGGGACAGAGCTGACCTCTGGCGGATTAAATGATATTGTTAAGTCTCACACTAAGCCACAAGTGCAGGGTGGCCTTTTTTTTTTTTTCTCATTGGTAGCAGATGGTGCAGAACGTGTGCAGTGGTACATGGGCTAAGGCACAGCAGCAGAGGAGGCAGAGTTTTTTTTTTTTTTTTTTTTGCGGCAGTGGATTATTCTCAGAGATGTGGCTGTAATGGTTTATATGAACGATAAGTAAACCCTATGACTGTGCTCCATTGGTGTAAGAGTATGAACACCATGATAACTGATGGAGAGGAATGAGAGAGAGAGAGAAAGATACGCCGAGAGATGGAGAGAGCACTTCTGTCGTGAGACCTGGATTAGGCTGTGGGCAGTTCATGCTGTGGTAGCGGCTGCTGTTTTGCAGATTGCTCTAGATTCTCAGAGATTATGGCCTATGAATGAATGACAGACTGAATGAATGAATGGATGATGGATTTTCAAAACAACACCACCATATTTACACACTGAAGGCTCTCTGAAGCAGCGAACGAAAAGACAACTTTTGATTTATTTTAAACCAGAAAAAAAAAATGTTGACTGTTTTCCATGTGCTACATGTTCTTTCTCGCCTCAAACTAAATTCCCAATGAAAGAATAATCTCTTTCCGAACAGGTGGACACCGTGCTCCAACTGGATTGCCAATCCTATCAGTCATTTGCAGTATTTCATTAATTCGTGTCAGATGAGATAAAGTGCTTTAGAACCAGCAAACTGTAAGGAATTTGAGGAGACAGGGTTATTTGTCTAACTTCTTCATTTGAAATGCTGTTTGCTGCATTTCAAAACAACAATCCATCAGTTTTGGTAGCGTTAGGAGCATGGAGCCAGGACAACTGGCTGTCCTAGCGAAAAAAGTGAAGGACACTGACAGATTAACAAACAAAACAAAAAAAACAAAAAAAACATTTTTGAAAATGGTCACAATGTGTATAAAATGGGACCTAAGCAGCAGTCATTGTGTTGTGAAAAGGCAAAATAGAAACATTGTGGCACATTGTGAAACACTTTCTGTCTCTAGAGCAGATGCATGTGATCGGTATCCTACAAATTACTGTGTAGACGTTATAATTCTCATAACTTCTCCCACTGCTTATTTTGTGAGTGCATGTGTGTGTGTGTGTGTGTGTGTGTGTAGGTGTGTGTGTGTGTATGTGTGTGTGTGTGTGTGTGTGAGCAAGTGGACATGTTTGTTGTAGTACAAGAGGCTGCATAACTGTAAAGGGATGTTACACTGTTTTCATTATGTACTGATTGGGATTTAGGACAGCAGTTTCACTTTGTCAGTGAAACTTTGACAAATGAAAGGTCTGAATAGTTTTTCAAACAGAAAATCTTTCAGTATATTTTCAGTTTTAAAACTTGTAAGTTGTGTTCACAATTCCCCTTATAACTTAGTAGCATACCTATAAATTATACATTTAACTTGCATCACACTATTTATTTTGATAGTGTGTTTGTGTCCTATTTTCAGATGTATAAGCATAATTTTAGACCTGCTTAACAACAAAAAACATTTTTTTTCTTTAATTGTGTAAATATTCAACCATGAATAGCTTGACTCCTAGTTAATAACTCATCAATATACAATTATTAAACAAAGACTGACTTGTCACCTTCTTTTTGTTGTAATTCATAAGAAACTAGGAGCTTTCAGGTAGTTTATTGAACTATTTATGAATAGAATATTGGATAACAGGATATTGAACTACCTTCATATCGATATAATTAATTTGCATGCTCATTACTAAGTTTTAAACAAACAATAATACCATCATTTAAGATAAAAGTAAGAACACTGTTCTTACTTTTAAGAACAGTGTTCTTAAAAGAACACTGTTCTTTTAAGAGTGCTTTAGTACTCATTACTGTGCTTTAGTAATGAGTACTAAAGCACAGCTTTAGTACTCATTACTGAAGCTGTGCACAGTAAGTGATTTCCCTGCGGTGGTTTGGATTTTACAAAATCAAAAAAATCTAACAAATCAAGCTCTGTTTACATAAAGTCGTAATACAAAACAATGAACAGGAAGGGTATTTCTGAGTCAATATGTGATTCCAGAAACGAGACCCACAGCTGCTGGCAGCTATTCCACAACAACTACCCCCTAAGGAACGGTTTTCAGGTTCGGTGGATGGAGATCTGACGGTGAGAAACAGACACCTTCAGGATTCATCTGCAAGATCCCAATGTCCATTTGACCAAAGGACTCATCGCCATACCAATGATAAACAAAAATCATTGCCAGAAACACAATCATTAGTGAATAAAATTAGTAAATTATGACAGACTGCCATGACAAATGACAGAGCAGGAATTGTATGAAATGCAGTTTATATTGACATGCTTGCTGCTTCTACAAAATGCACATCTTTGTCAAGATAATATACAACTTATATTATCTAGGAGTGTAAAATAAAAATCTAAAAAAAATAATTCCCTATGGCCTCTCACTGGCTCTGCAATAGTCAAATGACATGGTTAGAAAAAATTCCCGGAACTGAACAAACTAACACAGCTACACTACAAAGCAAAATTCATGGCTACAGCACCAGGAATCATTATAATGCAACAGAACCAAAACGATCAGCAGGAAACCCATGCAGCCAACACAATCAGAAGAAACATGCATTGGGTAATTCAGTGACAGACTGCCATGAACACTGATCGAAAACATACTCAAAGGGCAGCAACTATAATTCCCAAAATGTTTAAGCATATTACCAACAAAATTTTCATAAACAAAATTGTAAGAGGAAATTATAAATGGAACTCTGTTTCTTATTTTGTTTAATTTTAAATGAAATACTTTAATCCCCCACATTTCCCTACAAATAATATTCTCGCAGCTGACAGAGTAATGGTGAAAAAAAAAATAAATAAATAAATAAAAAGTTAACCAGTGACTGAAGCAAAGGTTCAACTCGAGCCCCCTCCCCTCCTCCCCCCTCCTCTCCAGACTGATATTGAAGAGGGCTGGCCCAGTATGGGTTTAATCCTCTCCTAAACCGCTTCCAGACCCTGAGGAGGGAGCCTATTTATTCAGGATTGGTGACTGGATTTGGTTGTTGACGAAGAGGAAGTGCATAATGACCCAGCCTCACCCACCATGTTGCCTGCTGCAGAGAAATCTCTCAAGCAACCCCTCCCAATATGTTTTAGAACTCTATTGATGCTGTATAGCAATTCAGGGGTTATATGTTTAAATAAAGAAGCATTTGTCATTACACTGATACAATATTTATGATCTCTGAATACTAAGTTGATATAGTATTCAACATCAAATCGTATCCCTAATTGGCCAGATGTTCAATGAGCTTAAGGAAATACTGGGACAGATGTTTACAGACTGCAAATGAGGCTTTACATTATGCATACATTTTCATTTGTCGGCCAAATGGCTGCAGTCATCACCGATTAGACTCACTTGAATGGGTGCATGCAAAGCGGACAATTGCTCTGCATTCATCCATTCATGAAAAAAATTTGAATAATGAAAAAAGGATGGAGCATTTATTTGTATATGTGTGTGTGTGTGTGTGTGTGTGTGTGTGTGTGTGTGTGTGTGTGTGTGTGCTTGAGAGAGAGTGAGAAAGATACTTCAAGAATGCAGTTGCTCTTTATGGAACTAAATGACTTTTCTTCAATGCGCAAGGAATGCAGAAAAATAAAATAGAGGCTGCAGCTCCACAGAAAGTGCCTGAAGGCAACCTCTCAGCCAAACTCACCTCATGAGAATGTGTTGAGCTCAGACACGAACTTGGTTTTCTTTTAGATTCGACTGCACAAGCGATATGCGTTCCCACAATTCATTTCACTGAACCAAAAAATGCTCTGTTTTTTTTTTTTTTCTTCCACTCATACTGCATTGTTTTCACCTTGCACTTTGTAAAAACAGGCAAAAATCTGGAAGATTTGTTCTGAAAAAGGCAGATCATTTTAAAATGTTTGATTTGTCAGGCTGCATGCAGAAGCAATAGAGTTTGCTAACTGAAACCAACTCCACCTTATGCTCATTTTACAAGTGTACAGAAAACAATAGACAATATATTTAGGTGAACATTTCAACAATCTTCTTGAGACAACTAAGAATTATCCTCATTTTGTTTCATATTCACAGATAGAGCAAATAATTAGCAAATATATAGTTGTGATAAAACAGTTCAGTACAGGATTCCCCCGTATACAAAGTGTACTTTTTATGATTGTTTCAATATAAGTTTAATTTAAGTATTTTAGATTTTAAAACAATGGACATGGAATGCAGTCCAGATCATTAAAAACTGTGAACATAAATTTAGCTCCAATTTGAAAGCTGCAAATTTGATGTTAACATTGTCCTAATTAGCCAGCTGAGGTGTGCAGCTATGTTTTCATAGTGTTTACACAGCGGTGGGCTACTATTCCCATTGTCGGGACTAGCAAATTAACAATATAAAACTTTATGAATAACTGGCAGATACCTGTTGTATTTTTGCAAGAGCTTTGCATCCATCCATCCATCTTCCCTCTAAAGCCACAAGATCGCTGGGGAGCTGCACAAGTGGTTTCAAAAACCATAACTGATGAGCACCAAATATGAATTACAATCAATATTTATTTATTTTTTATCAATAAAATAGATCACAATTAATTGTAGAAATAAATTACATTAAACAGAATAGGCCAGTTTGACAAAGTGAATTTAAGGTTAGATTTAAATGAATGCAGAGAACCAGAATTATGGTTGAAGAGAGCTCCAGAGACAAGGGGCTGTGCAGGAGAAGGCTCTGAACTCCATAGTTCAGAACCTTCTGAACCTCCTGTCCACACGAGGGGAGGAGGTGTAAAAGAGGAGCAAAGACTTCATGCAGGTATGTAATAACAAAGCAGACCAGTGAAGTACAGAGGTGCCACGCTTTGAAGCTGAGAAGGAGAACCGGTGAAGATGTTTAAAGAAAGGGGTGATGTGTTCCTCTGACGTAGTTCTGGTGATGATCCAAGCAGCTGTGTTTTGGAAAGGCTGAAGTGTGTGAATGATTTTAAGGAAAACGACCTGAGAAGCATCATATGCTGCATCTGTTTGCGTCCCCCTTCCACTCAACAATATTCATGTGAACCTGTGACATTAAAGAAATCACAGAACGACAGGACAACCAAAGGACAAAAGGTCATTCAAGAACAGTCATCAACATTTTGTTTCTGAAGCCTATTGAAATCTAGTATAATTTCCAATAATAATAATAATAATAATAATAATAATAATAATAATAATAATAATAATAATAATACATATTTTTGTCATGTAGAACACATATCTAGAATCAAACTTGATTTGAAAGTTTTGAGAGTCAAAAAGGAATAAAACTGTAGTTATTCTAAGAATATTATAGCTTTAGGTTGCAATTTTAAATGCAAATGCACAGGAAAAAATATTTTCATAGTTAGTTAGTTAGTTAGTTAGTTAGTTAGTTAGTTAGTTAGTTAGTTAGTTAGTTAGTTAAAAACTTACTTAACTTGGGAAAATTCACTTGTTACAACAGAAAAAAGTTGGACATGTAACAAAGCAAAGTGGTCAAATAGACTNCATATTTTTTTTATTTTCTGTTAGCTAATTTGGATTTTTCAGGACCATGGACAGCAGAATTATGGAGCCATTCAGAGTGAAATGACTAAAACCTTTGAATACCTCCAAGATTCAAGATATATTGTACAAGTTAATCATTTTGCCTTTCTGATGAAAAAAAGGATTGCTTTTAGATTGTGATTACATGATGCATGAACAAGATTCAATTATTCATACATGAGTGCTGTATAAAGGTAGTTTGTGCACACTCAAAAATTACCCATCGCTTCCTTGCTCATAATGATAAGCAACACTCCCTAATATGTCCCTTCACAGACCTAACAAACTGCTTACTCCAGCTCCATCCATGCTAATCTAAATTTCTCCTCCCAGCAGAGACAAACAATGAAGAAACAGCCCAGCAGGTAATCTTGGGTAAAACCATGAGCTGAAGTTATCACAATTGTGTTGTGAATTGAAGGTTTAATGAGATATGCTAATTTGCAAATTGTATGGAAAAAACTGCACTTTTACAATGTTTTCTAAGGTATTCACACCTTACAACTATTTCACATTTAGTCATGTTAAAACATCAATACATTTTTTTTTTTTTATTTATGTGATAAAGTAACACTAACACAATGGAATTTGTATTTGGGGAAAAAAAAAATCATGGTTTTCATCATTTAATGCAAATGTAATTTCAAAAATGTGGAATGTATTTGTATTACCCACCACTGAGTAACTTTGTAGATCTTCCCTTGACTGCAGTTACAGATTTAAGTCTTTTAGGGGATCTGTTTCTTATATTTCTGTTCACTAATAGAGTAAAGTTGTTGATAATTCTCCTTTGGAAAACAGCTCGAGGTGAGTCAGAGCAGGTGGCGAGTGTCTGAGAGCAGCAATTTTCAAGTCTTGTCAAAGTTTCTCAATTGGATTTAGGTCTGACTTTGACTGGTCCATTTTAAGCACTTGGACCTAAACCATTGCATTGCACTTCTGGCTGTATCTTTAGGGTTGTTGTTCTGATGAGCACCAAATATGAAATACAATCAATATTTTCCCACTTGTTCAGCATCATGCAGAACACATGGTTTCTGCCACACACATTGTTTTGCCAAACAGTTTATTTTAGTCCCGTCTGAAAGTAACTTCCTTCAGCATGTTTCCTGAGGACCCTCCAAACTGTAGAGCTTGGTCAAAACTACAAAAAAGGCTTTATGATTATATTTGTGGAGGGAACAACTGGTAGATGTTTTACCAACATATTCTAAACTGTGCTTTGAAATTTGAATTTCTTTTAAGCTCCTACTCTTGGTGACACTGTCACAATTAAGCTGTTACAAAGCATTTTTAGCAGTGTTGCACTGATAAGTAGTTTGTATGATGAGCTCAGCAGAAGCACAGTTCCACCAAGTGTTTGCTAATTCCTGCTGCTGCTAGTCTAAAGGAGCTGAGTGGGGGAGTCCGGAAGCTCAGTTTAAAGACTTGTAGCTCCAAGGAGGAGCTATGTGGAAGAGGCAGCACTTGTTGAGAGCAAGCATTTAGACACTCCCAAATGGCTGCTACGGGAGATGATAGGATTTCTCAAGAAAACAGGAAACAATCAAAGAAACACTCCAAGTGTGTTTTTAATGAGTGAATAACATTATAATATGATGTAAAAAGCTGGTTTTACATAAAATCCCTCTCTGCCCCCTTCCTCCCACCTTTGACATAGACCTCTTGGTTGCTTTGCTGATCAATCCTTTCTTTAAACTGCCTATCTGATAGATAATCATATTGATCACATATTTATTTTTTTTTTCATCCAGACAAGGCAGTTTTGATGGTAGAACTGGGGTGTGAATTCTTATGCAAGGAGTTGTCAATAAATACACCTCAACTTTTGAGTTGAGGTATCGTATCAATTCAAAAGTTATCATTATTAATTATACATTTATTTCATATTTTCCCTTGCTGACCATTATAAATGGTCTTCTCCATGCTTATGGACACTTTCTGAATATCCAAGGCATAAATAACTATTTACTCCCTTCACTTTACCACATCCTCTCATGTATTGTTTACATTTTGCTCACTGATGGCAATATGATTATGGTTAATCAATAATACTATTTTTATATATAAACGTGATGCTTTGCATGATGATTCGCTTAGTACCCACGGAAACTCCTGAGCTCCTGCTGATTGGAACACATTCATTGGTGTATGTTCCCATTAATGATTCAACAGTACTTGTTAATATTAATTGTTAATGTCTGAAATATGTTCTGTTTCATAAGTACAAACTCGGAAAGAGGTCTGTCACATTCACTCTCCACTACAGGTCTGAGCAGGAAGAAAGTGGTGGTGAAGGTTATTTTAAGCGCAAAGTCTTTCCTTCAACAATATGCAGCTGCGGCAGGTTGTGAAACAGTACCCCAGGCATAGCAGCCTAAGCCCAGTGGGAACAGCGTCACTCCTCCTGGCATATTAACCAGCGTCCACTGTAAGCGCCAAACACACCGCGACGGAGGACGTCAGGCTCGCATCCCATCCTCAGAGCGAAATGCTCCGCGTACCGGATCTCACTCACGCTATCCTCCCGGATTCCGTCCGGCGTTTCGGCGAGGGGACATTCACACGCAGAGGCATACAAGCGGGATAAAGAACTCATCGATGAAGTAGGGAGGTTAAATTCAGAAAAAAGCCACAAAAAAAAAGTGGAAAGACCTATCACTCACCGCCCCCCGTCTGTACGTAGAGGATGCAAGAGGAGTCAGCACAAAGACGCAACATCTGCAACTTCTGGATTTACTTGTAAAGACGATTTTTTTTTTTTTTTTTTTTTTTTTTTTGGAGGTCGCGGAATTGTAAGTAAACATGCCTGTGAGAAGAGGTCACGTTGCGCCACAAAACACGTTCCTTGGATTAATCATCCGGAAATTCGAGGGTCAGAGTGAGTATCTTTGCGTAAATTCTGCTACCTGGCGATTCTGTGGATGTCTTTCAATGAACACTGAGATAAAAGGAGAAAAGTGAATAGATGTCTCACTTTTTTTCCCTTTTCATAAAAGCATTTAGATAACAAAGGCAGCCAATATAGTTTATTTATTACGACGTTATTGTAATAATGTTAAAAAAAATGATAAAGTTTTCTTTATTATTGTTAAACGGAGCTTATTGTCTCACCTCTTCACAGATCGCAAATTTGTCATAGCCAATGCGAGGGTGGAGAACTGTGCGATTATATACTGTAACGATGGTTTCTGTGAGATGACGGGCTTCTCAAGACCAGACATCATGCAGAAGCCCTGTACCTGTGACTTTCTCCATGGGGACCTCACCGACAAGGAGGCGATCAACCAGGTGGCGCAGGCTGTGCTTGGCTCCGAAGAGCGCAAGGTGGAGATCACCTACCACCGGAAGGATGGTGAGTAACTGGGCATGGCAAAGCAATGTGGTCAGCGGCGGTTTTGGCATGAATGACGCCCTGGGAGAGGCCTTCCTTCGGCTCCTTTTCCTACCTTTTGCTTGGGTATGGAGCTTCTTTGGCATAGATTATTTTACACGGAGTTGCACTTAACTTGTGATTTACTATGAGTGGATTAACAAAGAGTCGGCTTTGTTGTTGCATTCTGTTTTTTTTTTTGGTGGGGGGGGGGTTTCTCTTTGTTATTGTTTTCGTTATGCAAATCTTCACAAAATATAGCGTTATTTGTGAATAGGCATGGCGTGGGTATTCAAAACTACTAAAAGGAGATGCCAGACTAAAGTCCCAGGTAGATTGGGATTTTTTTGGTACTGTTTGAAACAGAGCAGCACTGCCACTTTCCTATCTGGTGCTACACACTGGCAGTAAAGTGGCTGGAATATGGCTACATCTCACTCTCACTTACAAGAAAGAAAATTAGCTGTTTTGATATTTCTATTCACAAGAAACTTAGTCATGTGGCAGAATCTAAAGTAGCCCAGGTGTCATTCTTATTGAAACTATAACACCAAGTGTATCAATAAAAAGTGTGATCTTCTCTCTAAAACATCTGTGTTTTTGACAAAGTTACTGTTTTCCAAGGAAGAAAATAAAACACAGCGGTATTGAGCCTCATATCATAAGCCTATGGTGCCACCCTTAGTCCAAGATTCTGTCAAACACATGTGAAGAAGAATTGTCATGGAGTCCAGTTGTTTTTTTGTTTTTTTTAATTGCTTACATAAAACAAAGTGTTATTTAAAGGATTATATTTAATGGATCTTCAATAGAGTCACACAATAAGTAATAACTTACAAAAGTATTAAACAGAAATATCATATATATATATATATATATATATATATATGTTTGCTATTCTTGTTTTACTCCTTAATTAATAAGATAGAAAAAAAGGTATAATGTTTCCCTCGACAAGAATTTGAAAACTACTTCTACACATGGGGAGAATATTTTTCTTTGTTTTCTTTTGAGACTTTTGTATTAAAATCCAAAACCACAAAGACATGACATTAAAACATCATTTTTATCTGTACTTAGTGTTATTTTAACACTAGTTTTTCTTTTAAAATAAACACAATTAAATAACCTAAAATATATTTGTTTTTAAATGTGATTTTGTGAAACTAAACTAACTTTTAATCAGTGTTATACATTAAAGATGCAATATCAGTCCTGGACTATTAGTGTCTATGCAGATCCTCAAAATGTTCTAGTTCAGCAGGTATATAGGTAGATGGTGACTAGTGTTTCACTTCACATCAGTTTAATTCTGCGAACATAGCCTTTAATATGCAAACCTTTATGACTGGCTGACCGGAGATGTAAATAAACATTATAAATCTTGTTTGGGGCACAACTGACTGATGTGGCCCCCACGAGGTGCTTGTGATGCCCCCGTAGCCTTTGTCGCTCTGGGCAGGGGACTGCATCACCCATGTCAAAAACTGTTACTGAGTGTGGCCGGTATGCATGCAAGTCAAGAAGCATCTTTTTTGACATGGTTCAGCCATGCCGCAGCTCCTCTTTGCTGTCCTATCATGATCCTTTGTGTCAGTCGACCACAAACATACCCGAGTCAGTTACACGGAGTAAAGTCCACATTACCCCAGATGGGAGAACACAATGAGGGCAGTCAGCTGTGGCTCCAGCTTGTAAGTTTACTCTGAAGGCAATATACAGTGTGAAACTAAAAGTCTGACTTTGATGTTGCTAAAACACACAAAGGGCTTTCAAAATCTACTTAGATGTAACATTATTTACTTTTAGAAAATTACTATTTGAATACATATTATTTTTATTCACTGGTTTGGATTGATTGACTACATTGGCACTGATTAATAAAAATAGTCCTTTCACTATGGTTGTACAAATATAAGAAATAGAGATGCAAATCTATAGCATATGTTGAACTTAGTACAAGACATCTGAGGCAAGTAACTATTAAATATTAAATATTATAGATCAGAGCTCACTGGGTGATTTCTGATCTTTGTTCTTTTTTTCCCCTAAGTTTTGATCTTGTGTGAGTGAGCAGTCAAAAGGTTCTACTATTTTAAGCAAAATCCAAAATGATTTTCATAATCATTTTTAAACTGTTTTCAGAAACTTTTATCAAACCTATAAGTGCCAGTCTCCCTGTCTATTCCACACAGATTGCAAATCTTATTAACAGATTCCTAAAAGTCTGTCAGTGTTTCAAAATCTATCATGTTTCATTAGAGACAGAAGTGACGGGGCTCAAAAGGTGTAAATATTTAGGGATATAGGTTTAACTAAAACGTTGAGTCCTCTTTAGAAATAGCTTCCACACAGACAAGAGCCCCGATTAGGCCTACAGTACTGTGCTCATTCATGGTGCTTTCACTGATTGGAAAAACATAAATATTTTGTGTCTCTGGCTGTCCGGTCACCTTTCAGGTCCAGTCAAGTTGAAAATCAGCTGATCTGGTCCCCATCTGATTTCCCTTTATGTGCCTATCAAACAGAGCCCGCATCTTGGCTTTCTTTTAAATCACATCACAAGAGAGAAGATTAGATCAGAGGTTTTGTAAGGTCATATATGCTGAACAGGATTTAAGGTTTGATGGACTGTGGGAAACAGCAATGAAAGTGACAGATTATACAAAACAGATGAGCGGAGCCACAGTGGCATCATCCTTTCCTCTTTATGTGCAGCCATTTGGCAGCAGCAGTTCTGGTCTACAAAAACAAATGTTACATTTGACTGTTGAATGGCACAGAGAGCTAATTAAGAAATGCATCATCACTCAACCATCGCCGCCTGCTTTATGTTTTATTTCTGTCTAAGTTAAGTTTTAATCCGCATGGTGGAGGCTTTGTAACCAACTGCAAAATAACGTTTGATGAATTTTGGTGCAGTTTGTTGTTAAGTGTTAGGCCAAAATAATGTGGCAAAATTTGGCATACTCTTTGTAAATCAAAGCAAAACTGCACTAAACGGAGCTGACTCAAAATATTAGTCTAAAATCCATTATAGTAAAAAAACAGAAAAAAAAAACAAGCACTACTACTGCCTTTTAAGAACTTCACTCTGTGCGTTTTCCTTATTCTAGAAGTGGGACACTATGGGTATGCCACAATGGCCCCGGCTGTATTGCTTAATTGGGCCGAGACCCAGCTGCTAGCCCTTAGCCATGCCTGTTCAACCAGGCTGTGCAACCACTACCTCCAATTGGCCCTGGATAACTTCTACTTATCACATGTTAGAGCTTGCTAATTTATTGATGCTAAACTGCACAAGCAAATATAGATGTAGAGCTTTTGGACAAACTTCTCTTCCAAAAACCACTTTTTGGAAGCAAAGTATTTTGTATCAGAGGCAAAATAACTATACAAAATGAAAAAATTAAATTATTTCATTATTTTAAGAAAATAACTACTCAGATTAGACTTCTGTGTACTATTGCCCAACTTGCTAAATTAGGAATTAACTTTGACTCACCAAGTTTTCAGAAGTTCAGCTAAATTTTGCTAGCCACACCTAGGGAATCAATAGTTTCATTAAATTACCCTGTCTGACAGCATAGGATAGGCTACAAAGATCTCACAAAACAACACATGACTTCCTAAATATATATATATATAGAAATTCAAGAACAGATCAGGAACCTAATATTTGAAATCTATGGGCTTTGAAAGGGTCATAGAGCCACTTCTACAGCTTTGAGACTCCAGTAAACCATAGTGAGAGCCACAGATAGAGAAAACATGGAAAAATGATGAACCTTCACAGGCTAGTGAACCAAAACAAGTTTTTCCTTGATCTTGTTACCTCTACTTACTATCCAAATATGCTTGAGTATCTGAAAAATTGCAAAATAACCAAAATCTGAGTGGGGCCAACTACACTCCAGACTTGAAATATGTTATGATAAACTGGCATTTGATGTTTATAACTGCAAAATTATCACCCAGATATGAATGATGTGGAGAGATAACAGTCCTAAATCGCAGAGAATTAATACAATGTCAACACTCAGTGGCATAAATCCCCAGATTGACCACCTCCTACTGTGCTCTCTGTGGAGCTTTTTATGGCCAGCATGACTTGGCTGCACACAGACAATCTGAGGTCACTCCTCATTTAGAGCAGCACATAAATGTGCATGTTCAATTTTAATTTTGAGCCAAGGCAGGGTATTTCTTTTAGCAATGCTGTACATTTTAACTGTCCCTCTGAGATGACCACAGATGCATGCGCAAACAGCAGCGTCGTTTTTTAAGGAGTTCAAATGGAAGTAAAGAAGTAATATTTTATTTAATCATAAGGAGCCAGGGTGTTAATAATTAATTGGGAGCTTGACTACATTCTGGGCTGCGGATACATGTTTAATCTACCATCCGCAGCTATCAGCCTCAACTTCTCCTCCTTTTTTCGCTCATCTTGAACAAACTGGGAGGTAGTTACATCGCTGCAGGCTATTTACACATGCCACAGTCTAACACGATCTTTTCAAAAGCGCACATGAAAGCATGTTTATTATATGGGGGAATATCTTAAAGCAACTTTGCTTTGTTAACCATCCTCATGCTACTTCTTTGTAGCATTTGAAAATCATCTTGTACCTAGAACCTTTAAAGAGCATAGCATGAGAGCTTCGAAACCTTTTGACATTATCATTGCCTTCAGTCTCATGACAATTCTCCTTGGTGTGCATCACAGCTTCAAGACACAACTCCTAATACTCCTCAGAGGAATTTGCAGTGAGCTCATGAATAAAGATGTCAGGGCTGTGACTGGGAATGAGCAGCTTACAGAGTAAATGCATTAAACTGGTATAGAAGACCCAGTTCGTAGACTTCCACTGCTATAGGGAAATTAAAGATTCATGGCATCCTGGAGAGCAATAGACCCATTGATTTAAAAGCGTCTGTAAGTCAAAGTCGATGGGTACAAAGTGCGTTTGATGCCTCTGCTTCCTCACGGTATTTCGATGTATCTGTCCTAATGCAAATAAGCCATAATCCTTCGCATTTAAACCTTTCATGTTCCTCACTCTATGTGTCTAGTTTCAAAATAAACCAGCCCCAGTTTAGACAGTTTGGCAGTCTCATTGGGTCCCTTGTTTAATGCGTGAGATTTACTGGCTTTTAGCATTCAATATGACTTAAGTTGCAACCTTAAACCTTAGTGTTTATGCTTGGTTGTTTTCCTGTGTGTTTAATGAAATGGGAAGTCTTAAAAAAATGAAGTTTGGATTGATGAATCTGGGTGCCATCAAGAGCAACAAAGCTTTGGCCTTTTTTTCCATGAACAGACAACAAGTTAAGCTGCTTATATGCATGCTGCTTAGAAAAGAAAAGTAATGGAACAACAGAAAGTGCAGAAGCTCTGTAAAGACTTCCAACATGGGGGCATTTTCTTTTAATTTGAGTGTTCCTCTTTCTGGGAAAAGCCAAGACAGGTTGTGAGAGATATTCCACATGCAGGCTTCCTCCAGCGAGGATACATATTCAATGAGATAAACACTTTCCCTTGAGGGCTTTGTAAAGCTATCCTATTCCAGAGGGTGTAATAATACTTTGTACCTGAATGAGTCTTAACAAAAGGAAGCTGACACCGTGGAGCAGAGAGAAGTTAAATGGATAATGGCTACATAACAGCAGCAGCTTAGCTAAGCACGCTGAATGATCTGGGACATGTGGCGTGCGTGGGTGCAGGGTTTCATAGGTGACTCCCCACCAAGGGGACTGAAGGGCCACGTGCACCCTGCCGAGGCTTCAGTGGCAGGGGAGAGAGGGGACACGGGACAGAGAGTGCCTCCAGTACACAAGGTGTGTTGTAGGACACTTGGGTGGCTGCACTCTGAAAGAGTGCATCCATTTTTCATTATGCTCAGCCTTCACTGCTGTCTTGCTCTTCAGTATTCATCATATATAAACTCTCCAAGCAGAAGTATCAGATTACATGTCGAATTAAGTGCTACGAGAAATTTGGATGCGTGTCGCAATTGAAGTACTTTTTTTGACACACTACTAATGTCAGCTTCATTATTGGCAGTATTGGATGAAGAAACAATTATTAATTGGGATGTGAGGGCAGTACAATGAAGTCTGTGAATAAGTGATGAGAATCTGCTATGGCTTTAATTTCATGTTTCAGCATTTGGCAGAATTTAACATATTTCTTATCCTCCCATGTATCTAAAAATACATGTTGTGTGAGGCAAAACTTGAAGAAATGAAGCACACTCCTTGAAATAGCAAGTAAACTGATGGATAGAATTTATGCATGTCAAAGATGATGTACTTTTGTTTTGTATTCTCTGCCTGTATTGTGATGAAGTGTGTACATTTTCTTTTTTCAGAATAGGATAGAATGTCACTGGTTTGCTTGATCATTTTTTCTATACTTACTAATATTCTGATGACATCGGGCTGAGAGTCCAATGCTTTCATGTCGTATATAAAAACATCCATGTTAAATAAGTAAATATCATTTTAAATTTAAATATGTCAGAGGTACAAATCATTTCAGGTTCAATTGTAGAAATATCATATAGCAGTTTTTAATTTGAAAAAAAAATGGCTTGTTCAGTTTTATTTGTGGAATTACAAGCAACTTAGATTGAAACTTAGAAACAAGAGTCTGAATCATTCTACACCAATTTCCAATTAGCTAAAATACAGTCTTTTATTTTGTAGTCTCTGAAAAAAATAATTGCTTATGAACAATCTTATGAGGTCTTATGAGGACTTTAAAACACCAAAAAATTTGCTTCCTTAAAAAATATTTTTAAGTCGTGTCTCACTAATATAGTTACACATGAGGAAATGGAGTATCATGAACTGGCAAAAGTAAATACAAGCGAATCACTGCTTATAGCTGGTGCTTAAAGTTATCCCTTTTGGCTCTGAAGATGGTGATTGAGGATGAAATTAGGCCAGACTGTGTGGCTAACAGCGGTCTCACTGAGGAGAGATAATGCCACAAGCCCCAAGGACTTTAAACAAAGGGTGAGTTTGCATGGCCTCTCCCTACATGCCCTACTCTTGACTGACTATGCCCCTAATGTTGTGTATTGGCCAAAGCAGAATAGCCTTTAAACAGAAACATGCCAGATTTCATTAGATACAGCTTGCAGCTGAGCGGTAGTTGTAGGGCTACTGCACTAGTGTTCGGAGAGGACGATGCATAAATACTAAAAGTCAGTGTTCAGCAATAACAAAGCAATTAAGCAAAAAAGAAAAAGGGTGATTCACATTTTAAAGTGAGATTTGATACTATTTAGTAAACTCATTTTACTTGAAAATAAGCAGAAGTCTTTCTGTCTTGAGGACATCCTCCTCCTTCTTTCGATACAAGTGCTCGTGACCTTTGAATTCTCTTCACAAAAATGTTCAGATGATCGTTTAATTAAACAGCAATGTCTTAATAATTGATGATGGAAATGTAATCTGGAGTAATGAAATTTCCATCCTGAAAAGGGGGCTAGGCTTAATATACCATCCCTTCATTCAAGCAGCTGTAAATGACATTTCTTGGCTCACAAGAAAACATTTTATAAATGTCAGGGACTGAAAAGCCATTCATTCGTTCATCGACGCAAAATGCATCGTCAAGGATATTAACCACATCTTGCAGCTGTGACCACGGCCACAGGTATTGTTTCCTGTGAAGAGTCTTGGCAAAGATCGGAAGTATTGAGCAGCCTGAGACCTAAATAATTAGTTATCTTCAGTAGTAAACAAACCCAGCTCTATAGCTCTAATGAATAGATTCCACAGGGCAGAGGTTAATCAAGTAAAATCAAAATTAAAGGTTACAGAGAGGAAACTAAACTAAAGGTTACAGAGAGGATGTAGAGCCCTCAAGTCCCCACATCTTTGCTATTTTTGCAACACTTTTCCACATTTAGCAAACAGTGTAGAGGAGCGTGGCTCATTTTGCAGTTTAAAATACTTTCTGCAGAGTAAGAAAATCAACACATGTTAATAAAAACAACAAGTGGAGTGGTGAGCTCAGGCTCTCAAATAAATGCTTGGAAACAGCATAATTTGCAACAGCACATTGCAGTATAACACATTGCCAAACTATGACTATTTTTTTTTACTTGATTGAGTCACCCAGTTTTGTTTTGTTTTTTTTTATAAAAAGTTTGAACATTTGTCCCAAATTACCAGACTTTCATGCAGCTCCGATAATAATTACTTTATGGTAACAAGTTGCTTTGTTAACTTAACCCAGTCAAGTGCTGTCTGAAAGCAATGACTTTTTTTTTTCAAGCGTCTAAACACGGGGTTAACTGAGAATCAAATCTCATTTTCATGCTTTGCAGTGTGCTATAATTATCTTTGTTCTTTAATTTTTTAGAAAGGAATTAATATATACAGAAATAAATTCATAATTTAGTGTAAAATGCAAAAATAAAAATAGATAAAACAAAATAAAATAATACAAATTTGTTGTTTTGCATAAATGCAAATAAAGACAAACCTATTTATGCCCTTTAGCATCTATTTGTTAAAATACTGATTCTTGCAACCCCTTTGAAATATTATTATAGCTCTAACTACTGGTGGATGAACCTCAACCTGTTTTCGGCCTATCACAGGGTTCTTTCTGTTAGAATCTCCACTTGTTTCTACTATTCACCTCAGCAAGAAAATACACAGCCCCAATGCACACTATGATGAAAGTAGAATGTGAAGAGAATGAAGTATTAGCAAAATCCATCAACAATCATACATTATTGAGATGTAAACGTAACAACTTGAAAAACTACTTTCTGAAATGCTTCATCACATGCTGCCTTGAGCTCCAGACTTTTTCAAGCATTGTGAAAGGAAATGACATATTTGCAAAGTGGTAAAATTTCACTTTTCTTACTCTTTTGCATGTGTTACAGGCCTGAAATACAAGACCTGAGTAAACACTGACATCCAAAATAAAGCTGCGAAAAAGCATGACATCTCTTGCTTTAAAGCTATTCCTGTAGTGAGTGATAACAAGCATCAGATGACAAAATTCAATATATATCTTTAATGAATTACTTTGTGTCAAACTGAAGCTGCATGATGTTCAATTCACACTTTATAAGACCATCCAAGATTTTATATTTGTATATTTAATTTTTATATTGCACATAGAAAGCAGTTTCTCTACTCAGAGTCCCTCTCGGATTACCAAGATTCTCACCCTGTCTCTCCGGGAGAGCTGAGATGTATCCACTTGTATCCACAATCTCATTCTTTCTGTCCCTACTCGAATCTCATGACCAAAGATAAGAGTAAGAGCATCGGCTAGTAAATTGTATTCACTATGAATCCAGGTACAGCGTTCACATTGCTGGAGACTCAATCTTTCCCTCACTCTTGAACAAGACTCTGAAATACATAACCTCCTCCACTTGGGGTAGGACTTTGCCTCCACCCAAAAGAAGCATTATATCATATCCTTCCACCAAGCAGCTGCTAGACTTTAGAACCTCCACTGCTCCCAATAACCTCAGACTAAGAAAGAGACTAGACCCATGTCGTTATGTACATGTGTACATAACGACATGTACACATGTCGTTATGTGTACATCCAAGCTGACATTTGCTCAGTCTTTTTTTTTTTTTTTGTAAATAGTCTGTTGCTGTTTTTTATGTACACATATAAATATCTTGCATGTTTTTTTTAAATTCCCTACTCAGTTACAAATTCCTTTCAATCCATTATTTCCTAAGTTGCAGAGTTGTCCTCCGTGTACAGTTATTTATTCTTTTGTTATTTTTTTTNAAAAATGATAAAGTTTTCTTTATTATTGTTAAACGGAGCTTATTGTCTCACCTCTTCACAGATCGCAAATTTGTCATAGCCAATGCGAGGGTGGAGAACTGTGCGATTATATACTGTAACGATGGTTTCTGTGAGATGACGGGCTTCTCTAGACCAGACATCATGCAGAAGCCCTGTACCTGTGACTTTCTCCATGGGGACCTCACCGACAAGGAGGCGATCAACCAGGTGGCGCAGGCTGTGCTTGGCTCCGAAGAGCGCAAGGTGGAGATCACCTACCACCGGAAGGATGGTGAGTAACTGGGCATGGCAAAGCAATGTGGTCAGCGGCGGTTTTGGCATGAATGACGCCCTGGGAGAGGCCTTCCTTCGGCTCCTTTTCCTACCTTTTGCTTGGGTATGGAGCTTCTTTGGCATAGATTATTTTACACGGAGTTGCACTTAACTTGTGATTTACTATGAGTGGATTAACAAAGAGTCGGCTTTGTTGTTGCATTCTGTTTTTTTTTTTGGTGGGGGGGGGGTTTCTCTTTGTTATTGTTTTCGTTATGCAAATCTTCACAGAATCTAATGTTATTTGTGAATAGGCATGGCGTGGGTATTCAAAACTACTAAAAGGAGATGCCAGACTAAAGTCCCAGGTAGATTGGGATTTTTTTGGTACTGTTTGAAACAGAGCAGCACTGCCACTTTCCTATCTGGTGCTACACACTGGCAGTAAAGTGGCTGGAATATGGCTACATCTCACTCTCACTTACAAGAAAGAAAATTAGCTGTTTTGATATTTCTATTCACAAGAAACTTAGTCGTGTGGCAGAATCTAAAGTAGCCCAGGTGTCATTCTTATTGAAACTATAACACCAAGTGTATCAATAAAAAGTGTGATCTTCTCTCTAAAACATCTGTGTTTTTGACAAAGTTACTGTTTTCCAAGGAAGAAAATAAAACACAGCGGTATTGAGCCTCATATCATAAGCCTATGGTGCCACCCTTAGTCCAAGATTCTGTCAAACACATGTGAAGAAGAATTGTCATGGAGTCCAGTTGTTTTTTTGTTTTTTTTAATTGCTTACATAAAACAAAGTGTTATTTAAAGGATTATATTTAATGGATCTTCAATAGAGTCACACAATAAGTAATAACTTACAAAAGTATTAAACAGAAATATCATATATATATATATATATATATATATATATGTTTGCTATTCTTGTTTTACTCCTTAATTAATAAGATAGAAAAAAAGGTATAATGTTTCCCTCGACAAGAATTTGAAAACTACTTCTACACATGGGGAGAATATTTTTCTTTGTTTTCTTTTGAGACTTTTGTATTAAAATCCAAAACCACAAAGACATGGCATTAAAACATCATTTTAACTGTACTTAGTGTTATTTTAACACTAGTTTTTCTTTTAAAATAAACACAATTAAATAACCTAAAATATATTTGTTTTTAAATGTGATTTTGTGAAACTAAACTAACTTTTAATCAGTGTTATACATTAAAGATGCAATATCAGTCCTGGACTATTAGTGTCTATGCAGATCCTCAAAATGTTCTAGTTCAGCAGGTATATAGGTAGATGGTGACTAGTGTTTCACTTCACATCAGTTTAATTCTGCGAACATAGCCTTTAATATGCAAACCTTTATGACTGGCTGACCGGAGATGTAAATAAACATTATAAATCTTGTTTGGGGCACAACTGACTGATGTGGCCCCCACGAGGTGCTTGTGATGCCCCCGTAGCCTTTGTCGCTCTGGGCAGGGGACTGCATCACCCATGTCAAAAACTGTTACTGAGTGTGGCCGGTATGCATGCAAGTCAAGAAGCATCTTTTTTGACATGGTTCAGCCATGCCGCAGCTCCTCTTTGCTGTCCTATCATGATCCTTTGTGTCAGTCGACCACAAACATACCCGAGTCAGTTACACGGAGTAAAGTCCACATTACCCCAGATGGGAGAACACAATGAGGGCAGTCAGCTGTGGCTCCAGCTTGTAAGTTTACTCTGAAGGCAATATACAGTGTGAAACTAAAAGTCTGACTTTGATGTTGCTAAAACACACAAAGGGCTTTCAAAATCTACTTAGATGTAACATTATTTACTTTTAGAAAATTACTATTTGAATACATATTATTTTTATTCACTGGTTTGGATTGATTGACTACATTGGCACTGATTAATAAAAATAGTCCTTTCACTATGGTTGTACAAATATAAGAAATAGAGATGCAAATCTATAGCATATGTTGAACTTAGTACAAGACATCTGAGGCAAGTAACTATTAAATATTAAATATTATAGATCAGAGCTCACTGGGTGATTTCTGATCTTTGTTCTTTTTTTCCCCTAAGTTTTGATCTTGTGTGAGTGAGCAGTCAAAAGGTTCTACTATTTTAAGCAAAATCCAAAATGATTTTCATAATCATTTTTAAACTGTTTTCAGAAACTTTTATCAAACCTATAAGTGCCAGTCTCCCTGTCTATTCCACACAGATTGCAAATCTTATTAACAGATTCCTAAAAGTCTGTCAGTGTTTCAAAATCTATCATGTTTCATTAGAGACAGAAGTGACGGGGCTCAAAAGGTGTAAATATTTAGGGATATAGGTTTAACTAAAACGTTGAGTCCTCTTTAGAAATAGCTTCCACACAGACAAGAGCCCCGATTAGGCCTACAGTACTGTGCTCATTCATGGTGCTTTCACTGATTGGAAAAACATAAATATTTTGTGTCTCTGGCTGTCCGGTCACCTTTCAGGTCCAGTCAAGTTGAAAATCAGCTGATCTGGTCCCCATCTGATTTCCCTTTATGTGCCTATCAAACAGAGCCCGCATCTTGGCTTTCTTTTAAATCACATCACAAGAGAGAAGATTAGATCAGAGGTTTTGTAAGGTCATATATGCTGAACAGGATTTAAGGTTTGATGGACTGTGGGAAACAGCAATGAAAGTGACAGATTATACAAAACAGATGAGCGGAGCCACAGTGGCATCATCCTTTCCTCTTTATGTGCAGCCATTTGGCAGCAGCAGTTCTGGTCTACAAAAACAAATGTTACATTTGACTGTTGAATGGCACAGAGAGCTAATTAAGAAATGCATCATCACTCAACCATCGCCGCCTGCTTTATGTTTTATTTCTGTCTAAGTTAAGTTTTAATCCGCATGGTGGAGGCTTTGTAACCAACTGCAAAATAACGTTTGATGAATTTTGGTGCAGTTTGTTGTTAAGTGTTAGGCCAAAATAATGTGGCAAAATTTGGCATACTCTTTGTAAATCAAAGCAAAACTGCACTAAACGGAGCTGACTCAAAATATTAGTCTAAAATCCATTATAGTAAAAAAACAGAAAAAAAAAACAAGCACTACTACTGCCTTTTAAGAACTTCACTCTGTGCGTTTTCCTTATTCTAGAAGTGGGACACTATGGGTATGCCACAATGGCCCCGGCTGTATTGCTTAATTGGGCCGAGACCCAGCTGCTAGCCCTTAGCCATGCCTGTTCAACCAGGCTGTGCAACCACTACCTCCAATTGGCCCTGGATAACTTCTACTTATCACATGTTAGAGCTTGCTAATTTATTGATGCTAAACTGCACAAGCAAATATAGATGTAGAGCTTTTGGACAAACTTCTCTTCCAAAAACCACTTTTTGGAAGCAAAGTATTTTGTATCAGAGGCAAAATAACTATACAAAATGAAAAAATTAAATTATTTCATTATTTTAAGAAAATAACTACTCAGATTAGACTTCTGTGTACTATTGCCCAACTTGCTAAATTAGGAATTAACTTTGACTCACCAAGTTTTCAGAAGTTCAGCTAAATTTTGCTAGCCACACCTAGGGAATCAATAGTTTCATTAAATTACCCTGTCTGACAGCATAGGATAGGCTACAAAGATCTCACAAAACAACACATGACTTCCTAAATATATATATATATAGAAATTCAAGAACAGATCAGGAACCTAATATTTGAAATCTATGGGCTTTGAAAGGGTCATAGAGCCACTTCTACAGCTTTGAGACTCCAGTAAACCATAGTGAGAGCCACAGATAGAGAAAACATGGAAAAATGATGAACCTTCACAGGCTAGTGAACCAAAACAAGTTTTTCCTTGATCTTGTTACCTCTACTTACTATCCAAATATGCTTGAGTATCTGAAAAATTGCAAAATAACCAAAATCTGAGTGGGGCCAACTACACTCCAGACTTGAAATATGTTATGATAAACTGGCATTTGATGTTTATAACTGCAAAATTATCACCCAGATATGAATGATGTGGAGAGATAACAGTCCTAAATCGCAGAGAATTAATACAATGTCAACACTCAGTGGCATAAATCCCCAGATTGACCACCTCCTACTGTGCTCTCTGTGGAGCTTTTTATGGCCAGCATGACTTGGCTGCACACAGACAATCTGAGGTCACTCCTCATTTAGAGCAGCACATAAATGTGCATGTTCAATTTTAATTTTGAGCCAAGGCAGGGTATTTCTTTTAGCAATGCTGTACATTTTAACTGTCCCTCTGAGATGACCACAGATGCATGCGCAAACAGCAGCGTCGTTTTTTAAGGAGTTCAAATGGAAGTAAAGAAGTAATATTTTATTTAATCATAAGGAGCCAGGGTGTTAATAATTAATTGGGAGCTTGACTACATTCTGGGCTGCGGATACATGTTTAATCTACCATCCGCAGCTATCAGCCTCAACTTCTCCTCCTTTTTTCGCTCATCTTGAACAAACTGGGAGGTAGTTACATCGCTGCAGGCTATTTACACATGCCACAGTCTAACACGATCTTTTCAAAAGCGCACATGAAAGCATGTTTATTATATGGGGGAATATCTTAAAGCAACTTTGCTTTGTTAACCATCCTCATGCTACTTCTTTGTAGCATTTGAAAATCATCTTGTACCTAGAACCTTTAAAGAGCATAGCATGAGAGCTTCGAAACCTTTTGACATTATCATTGCCTTCAGTCTCATGACAATTCTCCTTGGTGTGCATCACAGCTTCAAGACACAACTCCTAATACTCCTCAGAGGAATTTGCAGTGAGCTCATGAATAAAGATGTCAGGGCTGTGACTGGGAATGAGCAGCTTACAGAGTAAATGCATTAAACTGGTATAGAAGACCCAGTTCGTAGACTTCCACTGCTATAGGGAAATTAAAGATTCATGGCATCCTGGAGAGCAATAGACCCATTGATTTAAAAGCGTCTGTAAGTCAAAGTCGATGGGTACAAAGTGCGTTTGATGCCTCTGCTTCCTCACGGTATTTCGATGTATCTGTCCTAATGCAAATAAGCCATAATCCTTCGCATTTAAACCTTTCATGTTCCTCACTCTATGTGTCTAGTTTCAAAATAAACCAGCCCCAGTTTAGACAGTTTGGCAGTCTCATTGGGTCCCTTGTTTAATGCGTGAGATTTACTGGCTTTTAGCATTCAATATGACTTAAGTTGCAACCTTAAACCTTAGTGTTTATGCTTGGTTGTTTTCCTGTGTGTTTAATGAAATGGGAAGTCTTAAAAAAATGAAGTTTGGATTGATGAATCTGGGTGCCATCAAGAGCAACAAAGCTTTGGCCTTTTTTTCCATGAACAGACAACAAGTTAAGCTGCTTATATGCATGCTGCTTAGAAAAGAAAAGTAATGGAACAACAGAAAGTGCAGAAGCTCTGTAAAGACTTCCAACATGGGGGCATTTTCTTTTAATTTGAGTGTTCCTCTTTCTGGGAAAAGCCAAGACAGGTTGTGAGAGATATTCCACATGCAGGCTTCCTCCAGCGAGGATACATATTCAATGAGATAAACACTTTCCCTTGAGGGCTTTGTAAAGCTATCCTATTCCAGAGGGTGTAATAATACTTTGTACCTGAATGAGTCTTAACAAAAGGAAGCTGACACCGTGGAGCAGAGAGAAGTTAAATGGATAATGGCTACATAACAGCAGCAGCTTAGCTAAGCACGCTGAATGATCTGGGACATGTGGCGTGCGTGGGTGCAGGGTTTCATAGGTGACTCCCCACCAAGGGGACTGAAGGGCCACGTGCACCCTGCCGAGGCTTCAGTGGCAGGGGAGAGAGGGGACACGGGACAGAGAGTGCCTCCAGTACACAAGGTGTGTTGTAGGACACTTGGGTGGCTGCACTCTGAAAGAGTGCATCCATTTTTCATTATGCTCAGCCTTCACTGCTGTCTTGCTCTTCAGTATTCATCATATATAAACTCTCCAAGCAGAAGTATCAGATTACATGTCGAATTAAGTGCTACGAGAAATTTGGATGCGTGTCGCAATTGAAGTACTTTTTTTGACACACTACTAATGTCAGCTTCATTATTGGCAGTATTGGATGAAGAAACAATTATTAATTGGGATGTGAGGGCAGTACAATGAAGTCTGTGAATAAGTGATGAGAATCTGCTATGGCTTTAATTTCATGTTTCAGCATTTGGCAGAATTTAACATATTTCTTATCCTCCCATGTATCTAAAAATACATGTTGTGTGAGGCAAAACTTGAAGAAATGAAGCACACTCCTTGAAATAGCAAGTAAACTGATGGATAGAATTTATGCATGTCAAAGATGATGTACTTTTGTTTTGTATTCTCTGCCTGTATTGTGATGAAGTGTGTACATTTTCTTTTTTCAGAATAGGATAGAATGTCACTGGTTTGCTTGATCATTTTTTCTATACTTACTAATATTCTGATGACATCGGGCTGAGAGTCCAATGCTTTCATGTCGTATATAAAAACATCCATGTTAAATAAGTAAATATCATTTTAAATTTAAATATGTCAGAGGTACAAATCATTTCAGGTTCAATTGTAGAAATATCATATAGCAGTTTTTAATTTGAAAAAAAAATGGCTTGTTCAGTTTTATTTGTGGAATTACAAGCAACTTAGATTGAAACTTAGAAACAAGAGTCTGAATCATTCTACACCAATTTCCAATTAGCTAAAATACAGTCTTTTATTTTGTAGTCTCTGAAAAAAATAATTGCTTATGAACAATCTTATGAGGTCTTATGAGGACTTTAAAACACCAAAAAATTTGCTTCCTTAAAAAATATTTTTAAGTCGTGTCTCACTAATATAGTTACACATGAGGAAATGGAGTATCATGAACTGGCAAAAGTAAATACAAGCGAATCACTGCTTATAGCTGGTGCTTAAAGTTATCCCTTTTGGCTCTGAAGATGGTGATTGAGGATGAAATTAGGCCAGACTGTGTGGCTAACAGCGGTCTCACTGAGGAGAGATAATGCCACAAGCCCCAAGGACTTTAAACAAAGGGTGAGTTTGCATGGCCTCTCCCTACATGCCCTACTCTTGACTGACTATGCCCCTAATGTTGTGTATTGGCCAAAGCAGAATAGCCTTTAAACAGAAACATGCCAGATTTCATTAGATACAGCTTGCAGCTGAGCGGTAGTTGTAGGGCTACTGCACTAGTGTTCGGAGAGGACGATGCATAAATACTAAAAGTCAGTGTTCAGCAATAACAAAGCAATTAAGCAAAAAAGAAAAAGGGTGATTCACATTTTAAAGTGAGATTTGATA
Organism: Poecilia formosa; assembly: GCF_000485575.1. Classification (NCBI taxonomy): domain Eukaryota; kingdom Metazoa; phylum Chordata; class Actinopteri; order Cyprinodontiformes; family Poeciliidae; genus Poecilia; species Poecilia formosa. The sequence goes on from NW_006799955.1 coordinate 4,111,888, forward strand.
CTATTTAGTAAACTCATTTTACTTGAAAATAAGCAGAAGTCTTTCTGTCTTGAGGACATCCTCCTCCTTCTTTCGATACAAGTGCTCGTGACCTTTGAATTCTCTTCACAAAAATGTTCAGATGATCGTTTAATTAAACAGCAATGTCTTAATAATTGATGATGGAAATGTAATCTGGAGTAATGAAATTTCCATCCTGAAAAGGGGGCTAGGCTTAATATACCATCCCTTCATTCAAGCAGCTGTAAATGACATTTCTTGGCTCACAAGAAAACATTTTATAAATGTCAGGGACTGAAAAGCCATTCATTCGTTCATCGACGCAAAATGCATCGTCAAGGATATTAACCACATCTTGCAGCTGTGACCACGGCCACAGGTATTGTTTCCTGTGAAGAGTCTTGGCAAAGATCGGAAGTATTGAGCAGCCTGAGACCTAAATAATTAGTTATCTTCAGTAGTAAACAAACCCAGCTCTATAGCTCTAATGAATAGATTCCACAGGGCAGAGGTTAATCAAGTAAAATCAAAATTAAAGGTTACAGAGAGGAAACTAAACTAAAGGTTACAGAGAGGATGTAGAGCCCTCAAGTCCCCACATCTTTGCTATTTTTGCAACACTTTTCCACATTTAGCAAACAGTGTAGAGGAGCGTGGCTCGTTTTGCAGTTTAAAATACTTTCTGCAGAGTAAGAAAATCAACACATGTTAATAAAAACAACAAGTGGAGTGGTGAGCTCAGGCTCTCAAATAAATGCTTGGAAACAGCATAATTTGCAACAGCACATTGCAGTATAACACATTGCCAAACTATGACTATTTTTTTTTACTTGATTGAGTCACCCAGTTTTGTTTTGTTTTTTTTTATAAAAAGTTTGAACATTTGTCCCAAATTACCAGACTTTCATGCAGCTCCGATAATAATTACTTTATGGTAACAAGTTGCTTTGTTAACCTAACACAGTCAAGTGCTGTCTGAAAGCAATGACTTTTTTTTTTCAAGCGTCTAAACACGGGGTTAACTGAGAATCAAATCTCATTTTCATGCTTTGCAGTGTGCTATAATTATCTTTGTTCTTAAATTAATTTTTAGAAAGGAATTAATATATACAGAAATAAATTCATAATTTAGTGTAAAATGCAAAAATAAAAATAGATAAAACAAAATAAAATAATACAAATTTGTTGTTTTGCATAAATGCAAATAAAGACAAACCTATTTATGCCCTTTAGCATCTATTTGTTAAAATACTGATTCTTGCAACCCCTTTGAAATATTATTATAGCTCTAACTACTGGTGGATGAACCTCAACCTGTTTTCGGCCTATCACAGGGTTCTTTCTGTTAGGATCTCCACTTGTTTCTTCTATTCACCTCAGCAAGAAAATACACAGCCCCAATGCACACTATGATGAAAGTAGAAAATGTGAAGAGAATAAAGTATTAACAAAATCCATCAACAATCATACATTATTGAGATGTAAACGTAACAACTTGAAAAACTACTTTCTGAAATGCTTCATCACATGCTGCCTTGAGCTCCAGACTTTTTCAAGCATTGTGAAAGGAAATGACATATTTGCAAAGTGGTAAAATTTCACTTTTCTTACTCTTTTGCATGTGTTACAGGCCTGAAATACAAGACCTGAGTAAACACTGACATCCAAAATAAAGCTGCGAAAAAGCATGACATCTCTTGCTTTAAAGCTATTCCTGTAGTGAGTGATAACAAGCATCAGATGACAAAATTCAATATATATCTTTAATGAATTACTTTGTGTCAAACTGAAGCTGCATGATGTTCAATTCACACTTTATAAGACCATCCAAGATTTTATATTTGTATATTTAATTTTTATATTGCACATAGAAAGCAGTTTCTCTACTCAGAGTCCCTCTCGGATGACCAAGATTCTCACCCTGTCTCTCCGGGAGAGCTGAGATGTATCCACTTGTATCCACAATCTCATTCTTTCTGTCCCTACTCGAATCTCATGACCAAAGATAAGAGTAAGAGCATCGGCTAGTAAATTGTATTCACTATGAATCCAGGTACAGCGTTCACATTGCTGGAGACTCAATCTTTCCCTCACTCTTGAACAAGACTCTGAGATACATAACCTCCTCCACTTGGGGTAGGACTTTGCCTCCACCCAAAAGAAGCATTATATCATATCCTTCCACCAAGCAGCTGCTAGACTTTAGAACCTCCACTGCTCCCAATAACCTCAGACTAAGAAAGAGACTAGACCCATGTCGTTATGTGTGCATCCAAGCTGACATTTGCTCAGTCTTTTTTTTTTTTTTTGTAAATAGTCTGTTGCTGTTTTTTATGTACACATATAAATATCTTGCATGTTTCTTTTTAATTCCCTACTCAGTTACAAATTCCTTTCAATCCATTATTTCCTAAGTTGCAGAGTTGTCCTCCGTGTACAGTTATTTATTCTTTTGTTATTTTTTTTTATACTTTCACATTAGTTTAAATAATATTATGTATGCTTCCATTTGCCTCTTGCTGCTGATACACTTGAATCCCTTCACTGTGGAATAGTATTTATATTTTATTCTCACATTAGAAAAATCCTCACTGTACTTTGCAAGGTTACCTAAAACTTTGAGATCTCTTCTGCGGTGTTATATTGTGTCACACATTCCAATTCCCTTTTGATAATTGAATTAGCAAGTATACATTTCTACTTGTCAATTTGAGGTTTTTTCAAGTGGTTTCAAATGATTCTCAAAAAAGTGATATTTTGAGTAAGAGGTGTTTCTAATAGTCTGATAACATTAAAATATTTTAATCTTTAAACTCTAATGTAAAATAATATAATATAATATAATATAATATAATATAATATAATATCTATATTGGACTTACTATGCTGCTGGTGCTTAGTAATGTGCTATGGAGAGTTTATGGGGTTGAAGAATAAATAAATAAAAAACAGCATTTTTGAGCAGCATGATCAGCTGGTCACTGGTTAAGCTGGTCAAGCTGAAAATCGGTCAATTCCAGTAACCTGCTGAGCAATCTGTGCATCCACTGTCCCTCTAAGAAACGAACATCAACATTATTTAAGCCATCCGTGCATTTAGGAGAGTGTTATTTTGCTGTCTGGCTGGCCTACAAACAGCATTCTTATATTAATATTTCATATGTTTGTTCAATCATCTGGACGTCATGCAGTTTCCAAATGAGGGTGGTTAGGCTTTGTGGCTAACCTTCTCGGATCAAAAAAATAAAAAAATAAAATCCCTAAATCCGGAAAGGAATAGATCTGACTAGAGCCTTTAAATGGGATTGCTACATATAGATACCTCAGAAATAATTCTCCTGACCTCTAACAGCAATATTTTACTCAAGCACAGTGCACATGGCTTCACTATTGAAGTGGCTATGACATGGATCTTATCCCAGGGGTAATACTCGTTTTGTTCTTAGCTTTCTGTTTAGAGCAAAACTGAAGGGAGTGTGAAACAGTGTGAAATGTTAACTAAAGCAAGTTTACTGCTGTCATGGTCCATGAAGGTTAAACAGAGGAAGGGTACGATGCCAGCATCAATTAAAGCTATATATGGCATTATGTCACTGTAAGGAGATGTGTGGTAGAAAATAGTTTGTCATCCATCAAAGCTCAGGTGAAGGGGTGTCCTTGTTATTGTTTGCCAAGAGAAACTGTGGAAAATCTGGAGAGGCATCATGTGGTGAGGGAAAAAACCCACTAGGTTTAATGTAGAACGTCTATTTTTAAATATAACAATTTTAAAGGACTGAAAGTGTATTTATTATATGTATTTCCTGTTAAAGACATTAATTAATATTTATAAGGATTGTCCATCCCCTTAACTCTTAGCAATTATTTCAGGTAATAGTTTGAATAATCTACTGAGAAATTTCATAATTGTCCAAGTATGACTTAATATGACTGTATGTATAATTTGAACATTTTATAAAATGAATATAAGCAAAAATAAATAAATAAATAAAAATAGTGTATGGCTTATAGTTTATAAATAGCAAACTTTGATTGAACTAAGTCAACATTAAGTTAAATATTATTATTATTATTTTTTTTTTACATATTTGGTTAATTTATTTGTATGACATATTAGAAATTACATGTACAAAAACATTTTTAAAACCAAGAACAAGTATTTTCCAAGTATTTTCTGTTTTACTTTTTTGACGAAACACTTGAAAATTACAAATAAAACACAACAGTATTCAAAGTGTATCTTGGAATGGTTGCTGTGACGATAATATTTCAAATGTGCTACTCCCTCTGCTGAAAAAGACAAATTATCTGCTATACTTAAGATAAAACATCCCATTGTACAATAATGGCAATTATTAGTGCCAATAAAAAATCTCAAGTGGCAAAACATGTATTTGTTTTGTCATTTTTGCCAGCATAGCTCCAACCTCTTTGTTTCCAAGTGTGCCCATGAAAAGAATGTTTTAAAGGCTGAACAGCTATGCTTCCAAGCCTTTATGTGACTCCACAGAACCAACAGGAATGCACTATACATTGGAAATGTGGGTTTTAGGCCTAAACATCGTTTAAAAAAATGTTTAGAGGCATAATGATATTCTGCAAAAGTTACAATGATGTAATTTTTGTTAGTAGATCATTACATCAATTATTTATTGCTTACCTATTTCTGTACTCAATTGTACAAATTTATTGCTGAAAATCAAAAATCATACTTGCTGTTCTTGCAATGACATTGTTAGGAGCTTTTCTTTAGATCCATTTTAGTAGAGGTGACATTCAGCAGGAGACCATATGAGAAAAAGGACCCCTGCTGCTTAGCCTTTAAGCATGACTATTGTTTCCCCATCTGTTAAGGTAAGGCTCAGCCCAAAACCCATCCTGCTGAATTCGTCATTTTGGATTTCAGTTCCAACAGTATCTCAGTGTTCGATGATGCGTAATTGTTTTAAGCCAGTTATAAAACAAAAGATAATTTTACCATAGAAAATATTCCGCAGTGATGAAGAAAGCACTTGCAAAGTGTTGTTAGTAGTTTATGTGTTATTAGGAGTTTATATATTTTTAATTTGAATATTCAGTGTGAATGCTTAGGGGAAAAAAATGCCCTCAAAAGCTAAATTTCTATTTTCTTTCATTACAATTATTATAAAACTTCAATACAGTTATTTTTTTTCTACTCGCAAAAAAACAACAACAAACTGACAATGTTTGTTTTTGTTTTCCTGCAGAAATATAAAACTCTGATATTTTTTCTCTATTAATAACCCTAAATTTTCAGCAATTCTCTAAGTCTAGACCTGAGCTGCAACCATTATAAAACATTTGAAAAGTGTTTATAGGGTTTACAGCTCATATCTTTAACAAGGCAAAAGTATTTACACCCTTTAAACTTTTTTGTGCATTTTACCACCCCACAACCAACAACTCCAATGTATTTTATTAGTATTTTAAGTGACAGAACAAAAAAAAATCACAAAGTAAAATTTGAAAATGTATGATCTGCATTTAGATTTAGCCCCTAAATAAAATCCAGTGCCTACATAAGTAGATTAATCAATATTAGCACCATATTAGATATGCTTTATTCAACATGGAGAGGTGAGCTAGACAGAGTTGAGGTAGATGCTCATCTTCCCACAGGACAACCTCAAACATAAAGCCATAGTTACATTGGAATGGTTTTAGAATGATTTAGATATTAGTCTAATTCATAATTTTTAACAAGATCCAGAAATGACTGCTTACAGATGCTCTCCAAAAGCAGATGGCCAAACAAAGTAATGAAAAAAGCAGGCTGAATATACATACATGGTAAACTTTTTGTATTGTTATGTAAAAAGAAAAAAAATGAAAACCATGTGTCATTTTCCTTCACATGGACAATTCTGCACTAATTTGTGTTTTTGTGTCACAAGGGACCCCTTCCCAAAAATACTCAAGTTTGTGGCCATGAATAACAAAATGTGATAAAGTTTTGGAGAAACACTGCAAAACACTGCATGTGATTCTGAGTGGAAACAGGATCTGAGTAAAACCTGTGTTAGTATGTCTGTTATTTTCTGTGCATCCTATTATTCTTTCGGTTTTTATGTTTTTATATTATCTGTATGTCCTTTGATAGAAAAGTCAAAGGACTTTTCTGTCACTTTGCTGCTAATGTACGGAATTTCCCCACTGAGAGACAATAAAGGTTATTTCTATTCTATTCTATTCTATTCTATTCTATTCTATTCTATTTGTATTCTAGTCTATTTCTACAAATGTATCAATCTAAACTTTGTTTTTAAGCTGCCATTTGAGCCTGATCTGTGTGAGGAGTAGTTGGAATACTGTCCAGATCTTTAGAATAAACGTGCCTGACAGTGAAGAGGCTCATATAAAAATACATTTCCTGGAAGTCAAAGAGTCAACACATTGAGTTCTTCGATTGCAACGTTAAGGGTCTTGTTCTCAGCAAATAACCGTGTTGTACAGATTTCTAGTATTTTCTCCACTAGCTAGAATGAAATAAATGTTTGAAAGACCAAGATATAATCGAAACATTTCTTATCCTATAGTTTTATTAGATTTATTAGAGCAGGAATATTACCTGTATTTTTCCCAGAGAAATGTTTTTTTTTTTTTTTATGCAAGAGGATTTTCTAGTAAAGGACAAACAGCTGCCCTGCCCTGATAGCCGTGTTCCTCTTCATCATGAAATACAGTGAGGCAACCATAACACGAGGCTGGATGTAGTCCACACCTGCTGGTCCTATTATCCTCACACTATATATGCAGCTGTATGTTGCACTATTTATTCCCATGGGTTCACCTCACACTATACACTTGAAACATTAAATATAATTGGTTCTCCAATAAGAATTCATTCAAGTTTTTGTTGTTGTTGTTGTTGTTGTTGTTTTGTTTCCTATTCCATTAAAATCATATTAGGGTATTTCAAAATTGACAATGCATCACTACTTTCATTCGTTTAGATGCAGAAACCCTTCCAACGCATTTCTGGCATGTTGAGGCAGAGCAAGCTCGTTATATTTAGTCAGACACCAAGTCGGCTGCTAATGAATGCTGCTGGCAGGGTGTCTGTGAGCCCCGAGGAGATTACAGGGAACACTGATAATGTGTGTCCTCTCTATAAATGAGGAAGACAGCAACCTACACAGACAGATCTGCAGACTTTTCCATTTGGACTGTGTCTTTTCTGCCCATACCAACAAGATGCATGCTGCTGTTTCCATATAGCTTCGAAAAACACTAATCTTATTTTTGTTTGAATTCATGGTGGGAATGTCCATTATGTGGTCAAGGATTTAATGGTTTATGAGTTAAAACACTGTCAGAATTGCTTTATCCTGCCGGTCACTGATCCGTTATGTCAGCTTAGCCGCTGCTGCACAGTGGCTATTGTGATGCTGTTCAGAGCTCAGTGGGTAGAAAGTTTTACTATCGGGGCCAAGAGGTTCAACTGCAAATATCCTGCACAAATTGATTGTTCTGTTTCTGTCCTTAAATTGATTTTAATAGGGCCAACCCATTTAAAACATCCCTCTAAATCTTACTCCCTCTCTATTTTGGCCTGGTAAGTTTTAATTCACCTTCATCAGTTCCATCTAGCTATCTACCTATTCATCCATCTATACATCTAGTTCTCTCTTTATCTACCTATTGTTTTTGCTAAAAAAAAATAGTGTAAAGTCGTTTTAAGTGTAACAAGTTTTTAATGTGTCCTTTCTATGGGTTTTGAAAACAAAACATTAAACTCAGTCACTCCTGTTGTAAACTACAAACCTTTTCACAATCTTTACATATGATTTCCCATCCAAACACTGGACTTCGAGGACATTGTTTCAGGTGATGCTTATTAGACGGCGCATGTTGAAAAGTTTACAGTTCTTAGGCTGACCTTTAAACCTAGTGATTTCAGTTGTTTGACACAGATATTTTTGTTCTCTTTCAGGGTCTGACTTTCAGTGTACTACTCACATAATCCCAGTCAAGAATGAAGAAGGAGTTGTGATGATGTTTATTTTAAATTTTGATTACGTTGTGGATGAAGGAAGTGACCACTCCACAGAGAACATAAGCCCTGCATCCCCTACAAAGTCAGATCAAAGTGAGTATCAGATATACCAGGAGTTTATTATTGAACTTCTATAAATAGCATCATATCTTTCCATTCTTTGGTCGCCTTGTACTAGGACTGAGTGTGCTTAACATTATTATCACTTTGCTCTAATTAATTGTTCCATAAAAAGATTTTCTGCCAGGGTAGAAAAATAAAAATGTGAATTACATTTATTTTATTTATTTTTTATTTTTTCAGAAATAAATCTTAGAATATTCCATGATATCATATCTCTTTCAAAAGAAATACACCCTGACGTCAAGTAAAGTCATCTGGTGGTAAACAAAATATACCTGTGGTCTGCATCTGCATCTTCAGAGCCACAAGGGATTCTTTGGACCTTAATACTTTTTTTTCTTAAATTGACAATGAATGAACTAAAGTATTTTTTTGTTTGTTTTGTTTTGTTTGGTTTGGTTTGTTTTTAATATAGACATAATAATAAATGCAGTGTTTCAGGTCTTTTTTCATGGGAGAGTTGTAATGAAATTCCCAAAAAGAATAACACTAAGAGTACCTGTAATATATTTTAGATTACCTTTTCTCTTCATTAGGTTGGAAACTACTAAACGTGTTACATCATCATTTTATCATTTGAAAAAATATATCAGTATATTAAAGAAGAAAAGGTAGACATTGTAGCCAATGCTTGTTTTGTTTGCAAAGGTTTTCTGTTTTTAATTTGTCAAAAGTTCATGGAACTTTTGGGCTGGTCTTGGACTAAAAAGAGTCTTTGGATTCTAAAGTTTGGAGACCCCTGTTATAATCTTACAATATTGGAATCATCTGCAGGTTTTACAATATATATAACGATGCATTTTCAAAAATGCAAAGAACCTGTTTAAATATTACATTTTAAATTCCAGGCAGCCATGTTAGATTTGTTGATCAAGGTTGGTAAGAAACCTGCAACTCTCCCACTTTAAATTCCAATTTAGGCGGGTCTTTCTGTTAACTTTTTCAAACTAAAATTTGGAAAACATAACTAATTGCATCCTTGACCCAACAGAGCTAATTGATAAGAATGATTTGTTCTTCTTTTGTTGTTCTAATGGCATAATACAACACACTGACTAGGTGCTGAATTGTTGTCTTCAAAAGTCTGCCAGTATAGTGCTACTGTGTCTGAAAAACCTAGAGGTTGGAGTCCTTGTCAAACGGTGTTTTTGACTAAATTCCCAGAGAGTTAGAGTCCCAGTTAAACAACGTTTAACTGAAGTCCTAAAAGGGGCGCGGATTTTAATCTTTTTATCTTGTTTTAATCCTTTTTTTTTTCAAAATATCTTTCTCTTTCTCACTGTTTATTCAATGTCACGTGCTGTTTTTATTTTAATTATGCAAAGCACTTTGAAATGCCTTGCTGCTGAAATATGCTATGCAAATAAAATTTGATTGATTGATTGCTTTGTTATGAAAAGTTTGAGAACCATTGGCTTATTTTATTAGTCAGCTAGCACAGAGTAGCTTACAAAGTTGCAGTAACAAGCCCCATGTGAACACAGGGATAGAATGCTGTGCTCTGCTTGTGTCTTTGTATTTTCTCTTTGGGTGTGTATCAGATGGTGCAAAAACAATGAAACATGCAGTTCAGCAATATTCTTTTCTCTGTCTCTAGGGCTCTTTCATTTAGCTTGTGTTGTACAATGTTCATATGTGAATTTTATGCCTCTGCATGCAGCCATGCCCCTGTGTTTTATGCTAGCATTGTTAATCAGAGTTGATGGCTTGTGATGAGGTTTCAAGAAGAGAACCTGTGGGTACATGAGACAGATGAACATACGATGTGACTTTAGATTAGTGGAGTCAGAGAGAAAGAGTCTTCATTACATGCACGCACACACACTTACTGTATGACCTTAACGTTGTCTTTGACTTTGAATTTCTCTTACACAACAGGAAGGAATTAAAGTTGATTTCAGGCTGCACTCAAGACTTTCCCATTGAACCTGTACGTGAACTACTGTTTTTGCAGATTATGAGTTTCTTGCTGTAGATTACTATAAAATCAAACATGAATATGATTGTTTTAGTATATTATTTTAGTTGCAAAAAAAACTTAAAATACCATTTAAACTATTTACACTTCAAGTTTGTATTTACTCGTTAATGGTTTTATATGTTCAAAAGAGATATGTATTGCAGTATCGCTTACATTTACACACCAATGCAAAATAGTTAATGCATCAGCTGCTTTCTGGAAATATGTTTTCTGACACTATTGCATAAGTTGAAAGACTTCTGTAAGTTTGACATCAGAGAATCAGTCTATGCAAGCTTCAGTATCTAAAATTACTCCTGGTAAACTAATTTGCTTCTTCTAGCTATCGCCAACCGCTTTATGACAAACACTGTAAATGGAGTTGGAAAATTGGTGGTCTTCACACCTCATCTTTTAATGTGCAGCCCCATTACAGCAGGGCAATATTGGAACCGCTCTTTTATGAGATGGAGATTAAACTGTAATTGCTGTTATATGCGTCTCTAACATTGTCTTGGGCTCATATTTCTGAAGGAGCAAAACAACCACAAAATTGTTCTTCCTGCCTAATTGCTCCTGTTAATGTTTCATTGCATATATTGCCTATAGGACTTAGACACAAACAAGGATTCTGCATTTAGCATTTTTTCTTGCTTCCAGTGCAACATATTTTTGAAAAAGCAATTTGGTGTTTGATTTTGTAATCCCCTGAAGCTCAAAACATAGTTACTGATAATCAGTTTTCAGAAAGGGAAGATGTAGGTTTTATACTCCTGAGTCTCTTTATTAGACTCACCTTTCCAGATGGGGTACATTCGACGTGCTCCTTTTAGTTTTCTGGCATAGTGCAATATCCTGCTGGAATCAGCTGTCATGAAGAAGGGTCATAAAGAGATTAACACAATCAGCAACCATGTAAGGTATGCAAGATCCAAAAAGTCCCAAGTCGGGACTCTAAGTGGCTCAGTAGCAGAGCGGGTGCACCATAAACAGAGGCTGCAGTCTTCAATTCTGCTACCGTGTTCAGTTCCTTCCCCCTGGCCAACTACTGCATGTTCTCTCTTCTTTTCTCTACTCTTCTTACTGTAAACCTACTAATAAATAAAGGATACTGGTAGCATTAGTGGCCTTGAAAAGGATACAATACCAAGTTTGTATTTAAAGGTTGAACTTGTGCCAGGAAAATATCTACACACCATGACACCACCACTACCGGGCTATGAAGTGTAGGTACAAGGCAGGATGCATCTATGCTTGTCCCAGTGGTCAATGTGTTGGGCAGAGATTGTTTTCCAAATTATTTGTAAAGCGTGGTTATTTTGGTTCCCTTTCTATTGTCTAGTTTGCCCATTCTCCTTTGACCTCTTACATTGAAAATGCATTTTCCTTCACACAGCTGCCACTAGACTTTCTCTCCATTCTCTCTGGATGAAGAAGATGGTGGTTTGTAAAAAATCGTAATGAATCGGAAGTTTTAGAAATACTCCAACCAGCCTTCTCGTTCTTCTCCATTCAGTTTTAACGTTCAGTTTTGCTGATTTAGTATTTGGGTTAGCAAGCGATCAAAGACATATTTCTAATGAAGCGGCCCATGAGTGAATATGGCTCTAATTATAATTATCTCAGACTCTAACAATTCTTATAGGAGGCTGTAAATACCACATTTATTTGCTAGTTCTGTAAACTGGGCCATGCTAAAATACTGTGGTTCAATGGGAGCAGAGGCCATCTTGCAATTAAAAAATTATGGGGTTTGATTTGAACCTCCTTCTGCCACATGTCCCCCTGGGCAAGGCACTTAATCTCAAGTTCCCTACTGATTTGCAAAATGCTGTATGAATGTCTGCATGTTTGTGTGTTTGGCTGGTTGAATGTGGCTCTAGTGTAAAAGCACTTTAAAGATTCGGTGTGACTAGGAAAGGGCAATGCAAGTCCAGTCCAGTTTTAGCAAAAATGTAATAATAAAGTAAACCGTCCAATATGTGATTGAATACATGTTATAAACTGCTGAAAATGTAACAACAAAAGTGATTTGTCATAGGGGACTTCAACTATTAGTGGGTAAACAGTATTACGCCATTTATATATTTATTAACTTACAACTTAAAGCTCTTTGAACATTGTGGAAATTGGTCTGAGCTAACCTCACTCTGGTGACATGTACATTCATTTTGTTTGAGGGTTGACAGCACAGCAGCTGCGATAATGTGGATGGATTTTGTGTGTGTGTTGAATGCATTTTAAGTTAATGTCATACAGACACTTCAGTGTTTTGTGGATGTACTGTTGAACTTTAAATGTCATTTCAGTGCAGAAAGATAATCAGTATATCGACTTTCTTTTCTCATTTGATAGGAAGGAGCAGATTCTTTCGCTTCCGTCAGGTCGCCTTGAGCCTGATGAATACCAACAAGCAATCTCTTCCACAAGAGGACCCAGACGCCGTAATGGTGGATTCTCCCAAAGAAGATGAGGACTCGGTGGCCTTGGAGAGCTTTCCTTCACCCACAAAGAGCATTTGCAGTCCTACTGAGGCCAATGACACGCGTGCCCTCATAAGTTCTAGCCACCACTCTTCCCAGGCTAGCATCGGCCCTGAACCACTTGATCATTCATCCCTCAAAGTCCCGTGGGACAAGCTGTACCAGACAGAGCCTCACCAGTCCTCCACCTCCCTGTCAAACACCTTCCCCAGAGGCAGCACCGGCAGCATGAGGAGAGCCTCATCCATCCATGAAATTGAGGGCTATAGCTCCAATTCAAAAAGTGTATTCAGGGACCGACATACAAGTGAAGGTACAATTTCTAATTAGAAACATTAGTAACTCAGGCTGTGAGGTATCCGGAGTGGAAAGATTGTATAACCTGTTTAGAAATCCAAACTAAATCAAATAAATGAACTGGCTTTTATAGAGTTTTTTGCAAAGAAGTTACCCACTCATTAAACTTGGGAGGTAAATTCTTAATAATGATTAAAAAATAATAGTAGTGCCCAAAAGCAATATAACTGGGATGCAATGGAGAATTGGGAGAGGAATCTAGATGCAAAGACAAGTCTTACTATGCAGGATTATGTTTAATAATAAGTGTATGGTTTAAGAAAAATAGATATAAACTAGGACAAGGATATTAGGTCATAGTTTATGTAAATGCATTCATTACATTCCATCTAGTGATCTTGTTTTTAAGAAACAAGATTTAAGTCGTGGTCCATGGATCTGTATTAGATGTTAAAATGGCTATATCACGTCATTTATTTATATAATATGATAAATAATAAGCCTATTAGCTAAAAGTTGATTGAAAATTGTTCAACCCTATTGAGTAAACTGATATCTTTTACTCCAGACAGCGAGTCCCTTGATAAAATCTTTCCGAGAGCTTTAAAGTCAGCTTTAAAAAATTAGATTTTTTGCTAAAATGTCAGTTTGCTGTTACATCTAATCATTCAAACATTATGGACTACTCAGACAGCCAAACTTTTTGGATGGAAGTTGTATTCACTTAAAAGCAGTAAAATAATAAGGATAAGTGGCAGCTGGCTAATGGAAGTCAAGGTAATGTAAAATTTATAAACATGAAAGATATTCACTCAATTATATGTGTTAGTAGTTAGGTTGTTGGGTTAAACATTACAAAAATTTCTTAGTTTCAGTCAGTCCAATGTCTTGTTTAAATTTAATAGTTTGGCTTAATAGTTTGGCTTAGAGCCATGTGGGTGATCATGGAATAGAGAAAACAAAAAACATGGTATATCCCATCAGCAAAACAAAAAAATAAATGTTGGAATATAAATATGAAATATAATCAAAGTCACATTTTATGTAATGGATTTATGCTTTTTTTGTTTTTCTCTCCCCTTTTCCAATGTTCTTTTGCTTGTTCTTTGTTTTCTTTTAGTGTTTAAGTTTGTTAGCGGGTTTATGCATTTTTCCCTCCTTTTGCTACTTTATGTCTGATTTTGCTTTTGATTTTTTTTATATATTGGCTTTTTACCAGACTTAAATTTTTGCTCTTCAAAAGCTTCTCTTAAAATGGAAAAGTACATCAGCAGCTCTGTAAAAAGATTACACTGATTGAATTTAAATTAAAACTGGATTTCCTGCAGATACGTTTACCAATGTGCACCAAAGGCACATGTGATATCTTGATGTCTTGAAGCAAACATAATGTGAAAACTGAAGGAAGGAGTTTGAAAGAAAACAAGGCAATCAGGAGCTGATTATTCTGTCTTTACACCAATGCATATTCTAAGAATCAGAAATACTCCATTTCCAATAACCCCTGTTGTGAACATAATCTAATCATTCTTGTAGATATATTTTTGAAAGCACTAATAATGAAGGTCTGGACTGATCAGAATCAGAATAGAATGTTTTATTGAGGACTTCTGAAACTCCTCCAGGACTGTGTTTGTGTCAACACCTGTCCTCAAACCATGAGAGTTTGCTTTTAAGATGCTAACATTAATGTGTGTAATCAGCTACAAGTACTTTTTGTGTGTGTGTGTGTGTGAAAACACATTATTTCCATTATTTTGTCATAGCTACTAAAACTGTTAAAGCTAACACAGAAAGTGTTAAAATTTGCAAAAGTGTGGAAACTCCTAAAGAGCTGCTGGAGAACATTTGCCAAATGTTGATCTAGTGGGAGGTGTGCTCTTTTTCTTGTACTTGTTTTACGTATGGAACTAAGTGGGACATAAAGTAAGAGGGTTTTCTCCACCTGGTTAACTTTTCTTATGAAAGTGCCATGTTTAAGGGGATATTTAAAAGAAAAAATATCTGAGAGAAAATCACTTACTATAAACATACTTCAGTCTCTGTTATGTCTTAGTACAAAAAAGATGTTTGTGATTTAAAGTTCCTTCAATTTTAATTTAGTCCACGTGAGCAAAACAACAGATCATTTTACTATTATGGTTTTAATGTACACAATATTCAATAGGCTCTGCTAAGAATATTAACTTGGAAAACAATTAGTTTTTAATTGTTGGATTACAAAGATTTATTATGATTTTTTTAATGATTTTATGAAATAGAATTAATTAGATTTGTCCTAAAGATGATGATTTTGCTGCTAAGATAAATGCTCTCTTCCCTGAATCACCAGGCCCTTTCAACCATGTGAAGTCCAGTCTGCTCGGCTCTACCTCTGATTCAAACATCAACAAGTACAGCACCATCAACAAGATCCCGCTGATTGCACTCAACTTCACAGAGGGCACCGATAAGAAAGCTCATTCTCCCCCAACCTCAGAGAAAGCCATCATAGCACCAAAAGTCAAAGACAGAACTCACAACGTCACAGAAAAAGTTACACAGGTGAGATTAAAGATTTTATCTTCAAGAACAGGTCAAACTCCAGCCCATTATTCTAAAAGCCGATAAGTGCTTCACAAGAATAGATTGATCTCTTCCCACTCTAAAAGCCGCAAGAAGAAAATAACACTATTCTGTTTTTGCAGTCCTGGTTTGGGAGTTCTTATACGTTGTTCTCAATCCGTATTCTGGGTAGAGCTTTATGTTTGTATGGTGTCTGAGAACTATTAAAAGGGTGTGTTGTTATGGGAAAGACCTATGAAGGGTTCCTGGGAAATCTGCACTTAGGTCTTTCAAACTCTAAAGCAAAAATAAAATAAGAAAGACATAAAATATGAAACTGTTTGACATGTCAAACATTCACAGATTTTTAATATCTCAAACCTGCTCACATAGCCAGAAGGATCTTTTACCACACACACCGTGTGTGTGGTTCTGTCAGCTGAAACATGAACATGGGTAAATTATGAAGAGCAATGCTAACATGACACAAGTGGGGGATTATTTACTCAAGTGACTCATTCATAAGCTGGACTTTAAACAGACATTTTAGATAGCATAGCGAAAAAAGTGCAGTTTGTTACTGCAAACAAGTAATTGCAACACTAAAAAGATCTTATTCCTGAATATTTTATGATAATGCTGATTACACACATTTAATTTGCTCTCTTTATTTTATTTTCCTCCGCAATGTTCGCATCACTCTTTGTAAGCTTTAACATTTTATCCATTGTGGGTACTATGCACTAATGTATGATGATGCAATAATGACAGATTTGACATTGCACAGTTTTGTTAGTGACATGCTTAGACATGCATGCCACCATCTTAATTAAATAATTCCTTACACTTTGATGTGAGGTTTTGAGGCACTGCTTCATGACGGGTGGCATGGCCAAATTTATAATTCACGTGTATGTGCTGAGAAGAACAGACCAAAGAAAGAGATCCAGGGCCCCCATTATTGCTGATACGCTATTTTTTCTGCTTTTAGAGAATCCCATCTTTGTCTAACATTTGAAAATAAACTAATAGGAAATGAGAGAACAACTCATGCCCCTGAACACCTATGACAAACTACAGTCAAGCCAGAGTTCATCCATCTTAAAAAAATCAATCACGCTTTGCTCATTAAAGAGACTGCGTGACAATATTTCTTCTTTTCCTCAGTTAATCATGTGAACGGTGATTTAGTCGACTTATCATTATCCTTTAGGTCCCTGAACTGTTAAAATTGCTTTGCAAGTTTGATTTAATTCACCAAGAAATCTTGACTGTCAGAAACAATAAACCTGTCAAAATGTCACTAGAAATTAAACTCTATAATTCTATAGTTCAATAGTAGTGAGAGGAGTCGTGTTAAACTGTCTCTCTTTCCTCTTCTCCAGGTTCTTTCCCTTGGAGCTGATGTACTTCCAGAGTACAAGCTGCAGGCGCCTCGCATTGATAAGTTCACCATCCTCCACTACAGCCCCTTTAAGGCAGTATGGGACTGGCTGATCCTGCTGCTGGTCATCTACACAGCAATCCTCACTCCTTACTCTGCTGCTTTCCTGCTCAATGACCAGGAGGAGCAGAGGAGACGTGAATGTGGCTACTCGTGCAGCCCTCTCAATGTTGTGGATTTGATGGTGGACATCATGTTCATTATTGACATCCTCATAAACTTCAGGACCACCTACGTTAACCACAACGAGGAAGTGGTTAGCCATCCAGCTAAGATAGCGATCCATTACTTCAAAGGCTGGTTCCTCATCGATATGGTTGCAGCGATCCCCTTTGATCTTCTGATCTTTGGCTCGGGATCGGATGAGGTCTGTTGTTTTGAATGTGTAGTCTGTATTTTTGTACCCATTTATAACGCCTTTGAGCTTTTCTCACATCATCCACGGGATGTTTTCTCTATTAACTGGACTAGTTCCCAAGGGGAGCTCCTCAAAGCTGGAATTTTCCTCTGGCATATGAAAGGATTACTTCAAATTTGATATTTTTCTCCCTTAGTGTATTTCTTTATATATCCTTTTTTTTTTCTTTTTTTTTTTTTCTGAATGGTCCTCATTCTGGTATCCATTTACATGGATTAATTGCTTACCGAATCGCAATCAATGGTGCATTTATGTGAGGACCCGACCAGAAGAGTTATGTACACAGCTGGCCATGTTAGATGGTCATTGGCAGGCTGGCTGCCAGCTCTGTCAGCTTGTTTGTCTGGCAGGAGATTTCCCCTAAGGCTCTGGATTCACTTCAGGGCTTTATCGTGCTTTGTGGCCACTCCATTACACCAGAAAAGCTCCTTATTATAGACAATAATCATCTTTTCTATCACTGCTGCTGCTAGTGCTGAGTCATTTCACTGGATCACAACAAATCAAAAAGGAAATGGGTTTCTAGTTTTGTTTTTTTTTTTCTTTTTTATCCTTTCACAAAAAGAAAAAAAAATGTCTGGCTTCAGCAAATTGTCACTGTAATCGACACATTATGATGACATCTCAGTTCACAGCTTCTATTTATAGCTTCTCAGCTTTGGTGTTTATAAATTTTAGACTGATCATGGGAAATTCAACTCGGCTTCATTCTCACTCACGAAGGGAACACAAGGAAAGCAGATGGTTTTTATGAGGCTCATTTAATTTAGAAGCTTAACAAGACTGCTAAAAATACTTATGGCAAACATTAATTTAGGATAAGATTTATAAAATGTGAGATTCTGGAGTCCTACAAAAAGACTGATATATAGCAAGAAATGTAGATGTATCACAGAAACATATTATATATATTACATTCAGATTGACTGAAGAGTAATTTCCGAGTTCTGCTAAGGAGTATTATATAGCGTTCGCAGCTTTCTGCCAGAATTGGCCTGTATTTAGCTCCATTGATTGTTTAATTAACTCTGATCAGCAGCTCAGTTCAATACAGGAAAGTATCACACTATCCATGTAGTGTCCAGAGGTAATGCTGACGTGTTTATTTTGTTCCTGTGTTGTGGTGATGCTGGATCTAAAGGCACTATATTAGATCTAATATTAAGATCACATGGTTTGGAGTGATTGGACTAATTTTCCAGTACATGGCAATATAGCTAACAAACACTTATTCCAAATGAGCTCTTGCTGTAGTTTTAGTCCCTATTCTTAACTACCAATGTTTGTGAACCATACCATCTCTCTCTCTCTCTTTCTTTATAAAGAGAGACTCTCTGACTACTTTTCTTTCAGTATTACGGCTCTTTATCCATGTCACCACATCTGAGGGTGTACTGACCCTAACTTTAGTCAAATCAAGCATCACTCAACCATGATACTTTATACTGTGTCATTATGCATTTCATTATTTGTCTACGTATAAGTTGACGTAATTTTCAGCAAAGTGCAAACTGACTGTAATTTGAATTGACAATGCTAACGTACAGACTACTGTCATGTAAGTGCTGACAATCTTTCTTCATGTGGCTTTTCTGCAGACAACCACTCTCATTGGCCTGCTAAAGACAGCCAGGCTCCTACGATTGGTGCGTGTCGCAAGAAAGCTGGACCGTTACTCTGAGTACGGAGCTGCTGTTCTGATGTTGCTCATGTGTATCTTTGCCCTAATTGCCCACTGGCTGGCCTGCATATGGTATGCTATCGGCAATGTGGAGAAGCCCTACCTACAGCACAAGATTGGCTGGCTCGACAATTTGGCATTGTCCATAGGGAAGAGATACAACTACAGCGATCCTAACTCTGGTCCCTCCATCAAGGACAAGTACGTCACCGCCCTTTACTTCACTTTCAGCAGTCTCACAAGTGTGGGCTTTGGGAATGTTTCTCCCAACACCAACTCAGAGAAGATCTTTTCCATATGCGTCATGTTAATTGGTTGTAAGTATTGCTGCTTATTTGCTGTTACATTTAATCCTCTTCATTTTATTAGGCATAATCCTTGATTAATGTATCTCTGTTCTTGTAAATATTGTTTACATTACGATCTGCGTTTCAGCACCTTTTTTGATCAGTGTCTTTATTTCAGCCCTCATGTATGCCAGTATTTTTGGAAACGTCTCTGCCATCATCCAGAGACTGTACTCTGGGACAGCCCGCTACCATGCTCAAATGTTACGGGTCAAGGAGTTTATCCGCTTTCACCAGATCCCAAACCCTCTCAGGCAACGGCTGGAAGAGTACTTCCAGCACTCATGGACCTACACCAATGGCATCGACATGAACACGGTAAATAAATAAATAAATAAAAAAAGAAAAAAGAAAAAAGAATAACCAACCAACCAAAAGATAAATGAATAAAAAGAAATACTTGCATTTATCCGTCCTTGCATTAATGACTGTTTAGGATGCTAAAAAGAGCTTTCTTTTTTTCCTTTGCTCTACATCTGGACTATCATCTCTTCATTGGTAAGAGCAGGAGGTACATCCATTTGCTCCATTTGTTTTGTCAATAATCTATTTGAATATTATAGAGGAATTTAAAGATGGAGCAGATTTAATTTCCAGGAGGTTAACCCCTAATTCTCGGAACTTCCAATACACATCCAGTGTAAAACGAAGCCAGAATTGCTATGCAAGTGAGGTTCGGTAACGCGATTGGTCAAAGCTTTCCAATACACAACAGTAGGGCTGGAATGGTATAAAAACCTAATGTCAGAAGTAAGAGACAAGACATTTTGGATTTCTGAGACAATGAAAATAAGTTGATGAAAATGTGATGTGTGAATCCGCAGATGTGCATTAAATGTCTTCCTGTTTATCTATTAGCAGGGAGAATGGAGTTTGTGTATTATTTCTTATTTACGTATTCCATGAGTTTAGCACCTTTAAATTCCTCTATAATATTTCTCAAAGAAAAGACATAATTGTATTTCAGAACCATTAAGCTCATGTTGCAGGAGTTCATGTGTTATATTCATGGTAAATTTAAATATGTTGTTCAGAGCTAAAAGGGTTTTATTTTCTTTTTTATTAGAGCTGTACTTATAATGTTACTTGGATGGATAAAAATACTTAGTAATTCAGATAAATAATATCAATTGTGTTTACTGTATTTTCCGACCATAGTACTATTACAGTACATTTTTTTTTTTTACATTTAGCTAAAACCTGATTGGAAATAATCCATATCGTTATAGATTGTTATGTTGTCATAAGTGGTTAATGTCTTAATTGCTGTAGGTAACTTGATTTACCATAAATCTAGTAGTGGGTGCTGGACGGCTCAGTTTGTTGTACATGTGCAACCAGCTGACTTTTGTAAATGTAAAGCAGTGTAATAAGACTATTACAAAGGCTTAATTGAAAGCTAATAA
The DNA here is from genome assembly GCF_000485575.1 of Poecilia formosa. Classification (NCBI taxonomy): domain Eukaryota; kingdom Metazoa; phylum Chordata; class Actinopteri; order Cyprinodontiformes; family Poeciliidae; genus Poecilia; species Poecilia formosa. Next base: position 4,132,608 of record NW_006799955.1, read on the forward strand.
TTCAGTTTTACCCTATTTAACTGCTTTTCTCTGACTGGAAATATATTCTATGTTCTGTTGTTAAAACAAAATGAAGACGTCTTTAACACTGGAGTTGTTTTAAGATGGTCCACTTTAGTCTTAAGCTGCTTTCATGCTCAACCACTTCAGTCTTTGGAGCAAAGTAAGCTAGATTAGCCCTGAATGAAGATGCCTGCTCAAAATATTAAATGTTTGACATATGAGATAAAAAGTTATGCATCTTGGTCAACTTTTTGATCAACAAATAATAACTGTTTCACTTGACTTTCTCTGAAACAAATCCTTTCACAGCAAGAAAGTTTTACTTAAATCCATAAAATATTCAAATCCATTTAGTTTGTTGGTGCAGCACATAAACAGTGACTACTACACAAAATGAGTTAGAAATATATTACTTTACATAAATAAAATGTAGAAATCAACTCAGTTCCACATTGATCAAACAATAGCAATCATCTTTGACTAAAATTCAGTCATGTCTGATAGACAGAGATTTCAACTAAATAATTACCTAGATAGCTTAAATTAATCAAAGTGTCCAATGCCTTTCTCCATAAAATGTTTGCTTTTTTTTTTTTTTAAACTAACCAATTTTTATTTGTCCATTTACATTGTGATATATTCTTTTATATTTTAAGTTGAAAACCTATTGTTAAAAATGTTTGAACTGGATTGGTAAAATAAAATGATCATCATTTTGGTTTAGATGATGGAATTAGTGAGCAAAATGACATAATGAAATGAGCAAATATAGACATGTCAGTGCTTTTGGCTGCTAGGAATGTCTACGAAGTACATAATCTGCACAGGCCAAAAAAATGTAAAGAATCAAAACGTAAAGATTTTAAAAGCTACAACAGCTATGGTTTCTGAGGAGCTATTTACTAGTGTAGTTTGCGAAATGATAGGATTTTCTTAGTTTCACAAAATATGTTATGATTTTGCATTTACTGTTGGATTCTTTCTCAGTTGTTGTTTTTTTTTCTGGTGTGTTGTACCATCTTCAAATCTCAATACCATTTTCTTCCTTAGTGAAAGTGTAGTTATGTATCTTGTAACTGAGGACAGCTTCCACTCTGTAGGATATAGCTTATTAAAGCATTCCTGTATGGAATATAAACTATTTTTGAGCATTTTGCTGACAGAGATGTTTGTGTGTCACAGGTGTTAAAAGGTTTTCCTGAATGCCTGCAGGCAGATATCTGCCTCCACCTTAACAAAAATCTTCTAGAGAACTGTAAAGCTTTTGAAGGGGCAACCAAAGGATGCTTGAGGGCCTTGGCCATGCGCTTCAGAACCACTCATGCTCCTCCTGGAGACACTCTGGTCCACAGCGGCGATGTTCTAACGGCTCTCTACTTTCTGTCCCGTGGCTCAATTGAAATACTAAAGGATGACATTGTGGTGGCTATTTTAGGTAAATATAAATTTTAATTGGCTATTTTTACTGCAGTTTTGCAAAATCCATTATAGCTGTTTTTACTTGGATGGATGGATGGATGGATGGATGGATGGATGGATGGATGGATGGATGGATGGATGGATGGATGGATGGATGGATGGATGGATGGATGGACTGCAATGCTGTGGGCAGTGTAAACTGAGTTGCATAAAGATTGTGTTTGTCTGACCTTTTGCTAGAGAGTTGAATTATTTATGCATGTGGCGACAGTCTCTGTTAAACATTAAATCCTCAACTCTTTTGCAATAAGTGATCATCTGCAAAATGTCAATATTACCTCCTGTATCAGGAAACACAGTGAAACCTCTGAATAGAAATTTTATTTGCTCTAATGTGAAATGTGTAAATGTAAATTTTACATGTAAAAGCTGTTTTCCCATGAACACTGAAAGAAATGAAACTATTGATCTCCTTAGGGATAAATTAAATATATTCTATTCTATTCTATTCTATTCTATTCTATTCTATTCTATTCTATTCTATTCTATTCTATTCTACTCTAATATGCTGTAACTCCCCAATCATACCTATCAGAAATGGGAAACACAATCAGAATAACAGTAATTTTTGTAATAACAAAAAGCTAGAAGAATTTCACCAAATAAATAACACAAAATAATAACTATAAAGACACTGAGACTACTTGTTGTGGCACACATGATACAGACAATGGAGAAATGGTACAGGTGGAAAATATTATCTTTTTGAAAGAGTAACCACTTCCATTAGGATATCAGGAAAATTATTAGGAGATTCTCCATTTTAGGGAATACAGATTTCTGTGGACTCACTTTCCAACACAACTCCCACACATTTAGGCAAGGCTGTATCAAGTTCAGGTCAGTGACTTTACAGTCTGTGCTAGCGCTCACATCGCTGTCACTGGGCTTGAATCTAATAATAAATTGTTCCCTGGCTGGAAACAATTTATAATAATGTGCATCACACTAACATTATACAGATTTATGTTGCATGGTACAACAGCTTTGTCTCATTTAGGCTGCGAAAAGGAGCATTACACTTCTCACCTCTTTGATGGCTCTGTAAGGGAGAGCCACCACACCGTCATCGGCTTCTTTGCTGATATTATGACAGCTGCAGGAAAAGCAGGAAAACCACAACAGGGTAGACAGCTCACATGCAGCAGCAACACGTGAAGCCTACTGATAACACAAAGCCAGGTTTGCCAGAGGAGTGAAGCTTGGAGGCTCAGGAGGTGAACACATTTACCTCCTGAGCACATTCTCTTCTCAAGTCTTTGGTGGGAAGGGAAATTATGGATATATATGCAGAATTCAAATTTGTAAAAAAAAAAATTCTATACATATATATA
>NW_006799955.1:4135605-4145662 GCF_000485575.1 Poecilia formosa
CAAATATATATTTGCATCCAAATATAGATTTGGATGCAATTCCAGCTTTAAGTCTTTAAAGATATGTCTTGACAAGCTTCGCACATGGTTTTCCTTTCCATCAGAACTTAAGTCAGATTATAAGGATCTCTAAACATCAATTTCCAGCTTGTGTCAAACATCCTTAATTAGATTTAGGTCTAATTATGTCCTCTGTGTAGCGTGTGGCAAGCTGCATGTGAGGTGGGATTTGGCTTCTTCACACCAATTGAACAAACTTGCCAGTTTTCTATAATGGCAACATTTCTGGAGGGGGATGACTAATAGTTGTCCTGTCCACACATTGACCTGCGGTTCTATCCAGATACTCCATTGTTACCATGGGCCTCTTAGCTGTTTTTTCTGATTAGTGCTATCCCAGTCTTGGTCTGCAGTTGTGACAAAAGCTTTCCATTTTCAGATGACTTGTGTGAACAATGCTCTGATATAAGGGGTTATTACATGAAAATGCAAAAGAAAGTTTAAGACATCTTAAACTTTTGTGATCAATAGTGATTTTTTTTCTCTCTAATTTGGAGACGTGGAATGCTACGGGGTTATTTTTTTCTATCCTCATTAAGTCTCTATACCTTATAGTGGATATGCTCATAATGCTCAGACACTTTTTTTCTCCCCTAATAACGCTGCAAAGCTGGTTGCATTGGTATGAAATTAGTCTGCTGCACTAACGATTATCTAAATCCTTGTGTTGAGAGCTGCTTGCCGGGGAGAAATGTATCACTCTGTGTGCGGTTTGCCTCTGCCGTAGAAAGGTGTCTGATGCGTGCTGTGAACGGAGCACTGGCAGCCAGCGTATCATATCTCTCTTTCCTGAACCCCTGCTTACACAGTTGGCATTTAGTGAACCCCACACTGCAACAAAGGGATTTTTCATGATGGCCTTTAGACTAGACCTCTTGTCCTTTGCAGAAATGGGTCTCTATTTAAGTAGAAGGGATGCTTTTTGTACCACCAATTGAAAACTAAGCCTTTTGTACAGCAGAATCCGTGATATTATGAGAGTTCGCCGACGAACTGGCTTCATTATGCGCAGTCTCCAACTCAAATATTTCCTTTGAAGTGCACAACAAGTAATGTGTGTCAATCACCAGCAGCCCTCTCTTTTACTGCACATCAAAGTTGCTTTGTGTTAGTGCTTATTCCTCAGGATGAATAATGGATCAAAGATAGAAAGGCAGCTGATGCCCAGGCCTTGGGAGAACATCTTCAGAGAGAGAGAGAGGAGACCCAGTTTGATTTTCATTAACCACAAAAAAGAAGCACCTCCTCTGCCCTTTGGAGACAAACAACAAACAGATTGATGTCCCACTGGAAATCTAACACAAATTCTTCTGTGTAAGCACATAGGTATAGAGGAAGTATTTCTCCCTTTCGCTAATTTTATCCCTTGTGTACCCTTAACAGGAAAAAATGATATATTTGGAGAAATGATCCATCTTTACACCACACCTGGGAAGTCCAACGCAGACGTGCGCGCTCTGTGTTACTGCGACCTGAGTACCATTCAGAGAGAAGACCTGCTGGAGGTGCTGGATATGTACCCAGAGTTCTCGGACTATTTCTTCAACAACCTGGAGCTTACCTTCAACCTCAGAGACGATCCAACAAAGGTTGAAACGCTTAAAGCCGTTTAAGAAAACACGCAGATTCGCTCAGAAGTTTGTGTATGCTCATTAAGGTTATCTGTGCCATTAATTTTACATTTGAGCCCGTCGTCTTTTTGCCGTGGAATTACACAACAAATTGCAACAAATTACTGAAGTGAGTTCTAAAAACAAGAAATAGATGCTGGAGTTTAACTTTATCCAGAGTTTTGATGGCTATGGAAAGACATGAGTTCTTTTTTTCTTCAGCTTGCTAAAATTAAACCACACAGTAAATTCCAACTTGTGCACCCAACTCAGTTTTATTTTGTAAATCAAAAAAGTTGTTTGTTTTATCTTCAGTCTGACCCACTAAAACAAATGATTTAAAGTAATTAAAATATTTACGCCTTTTTTGCCAGTTATGAGCAACCTTAAACTTCTGAACGCAACGGTGTTTTGTGTTTTCAACTATTGAACATTTGTTGAAATCTAATTTTTTTTTTTTTTTTTTTTTTTGCACAACTTCTGAATTAGTAAAAAATATTGACCATTTTATTTAGTTATTTCAATCTACTCTTTTTAGTCTGCTGGTGCCCAAGAGGGTGATCCAGATCCCGATGATAATAGAAGCATGAAAAGAAGAATCTCGTTCACCCCAGATACACATACAGGTTAGTAAAGATTTGCAAGGCATGCACAGTTATTAGAAATGTGCTCTTTATTATTGTCTTTTTAAGAATCTGTGATCTATGTGGAATATGCCCTGTTGTTTTCCCCACTGACTTCTTGATTATTTTCCCCCAGAGGAAAACAAGGAAGCAGATAAAGATATTCAAAATGAGAGAGGCTCTAACTCCTGCCTGAAAAGGTGCTCGGTGGCCCTGGGTTCTTCCTCACTCAGTGTTCCAGTGCTGGACTCAGACCTTATTGTGAGAGACGCCATAGACAGAAAACCCTCTATAGAAGGTAGGATAACCTATTTATAACTGTAGTGCAGAAATAATTTCACCTGCAAGCTATTTCTGAGAATTTACTGGGTTCGAAGTGGATATGACCTTAAAGATGAATGTGGTGTGTGATTTTAAAAAATTACTTTGACCTCTCAATTTTTTTTGACAAATGTCTTGGCATTGATTTTTTTTTTTTTTATCTTTTTATTTTTCCAGGAAGTCAGACTTTCTTGTGATCTTTTACAATTGTATTGATCATTTGTTCTCTAGGTTTTCTGAAGGTTCCCAGAGCTTTTCTTTGGACTCACTAATTGCTTGTCTGGTTTTCACATCAGAACATGACAGCTGATTGTGCAGTGTGTGCTTAAAAACTGAAGAAACCAGGAAAATGGAGGACACAAAGGAAAAAGTATCAGGCTTGAAAAAACTATCAGCAGTGAAAAGTCTTAATAAGCAGGAGGGGAAAACGTCTATCAAAGATCTGAAACAGGACAAAGAGACGAATTCTCCTTCACATGATGATAATACCTATTTGGAAATCATTTATTATGCTAGAATAAAATTGTCAAACTCTGTTTAGTAGTGTTCATAAATTTAACTAACAATTTTGGCAATCAGCTCATCAGATATCAAAAAATTGAATTCAAATTAAAGTGGTCCTTTGCAAAGCTGTCTGTTATGTGTGGACACAATGTTGGTTTGTCTTTTTGGATTAAAAGGAGCTTTTTTTACGAGTGAATGATTAATCGATCAGAATTAGGTGGATTAACACACACACACACACACTCACACACACAAGAATAATTCTCTAACGGTCGACTGGTACAAAGTTGAAAATTATTGATGAATGAGCTGAAGAACAAAACATTTAAAGGACCTTCAGAGAGACTGCAGTACTATTGATTAAGAAGACCACGAAAGGTTACAATAAGTTGTTGCTTTTTGGAAGCGATGTGTAAAGAAATTAAAAATTATTTAAAGCTTTGCACAGAACTGTAAATTGATTGATTAGACATTAGGTACAGATTGCTATTTCCAGAAAAGAGACACTTTTGCCTTCAAAACAGCCTAAATTCTTTGTGGCCTACAGTCAAAGGGGTGTCAGGGAAACTTTGAAAGATTTTGGTCTCTAGTGAACTTCTCCTCAACACACACAAGAAACCAGAGTGAAAACAGAAAACAGCCTCGAACTAAACTGCATGACATTTCACTAAGCAACAATGCAATTTAATGCAGATGAATAGCTGTATGTCTGACATGAAGATATTTACTTTGCAAAAAGAGACATTTTGAGAGTAAGGGCAAAGGTCTGAGTGTGAGCTGTGACAGTTTGAAGAATTAAAACTAATCTGGCTGTTAAATTTTGAAATTCCAGTGCTGGTTAAGTAGAGCAACGTAGTGATTGCTGGAAGCATTTGGATTAGACTCTTTTAGGCAGGCAAAATTGGTGTGAAAACGATTTCATTGTTTTAAAATTATAGGGGCGTAACAGTAAACACAAATCAATGTTTTCTACGTACCTTTTTTTTTTTTTTCAGCTATTGCTTTGTATATTTTCAGTAACTTCAATCACATTTCTTTTCTCTTATTTCATTCTGATAGATTCAAGAACAATAAAGCCACTTGAAAATTGTCAGTGTTTAGGGATTTTTGAATAAGACTGAGCCAACATTTTAAAATAAAAGTTTTTCAATCACTTTAGAGTTGTTTTAATGCAGGGAATCCACTGTACAATTTGAACTCAAATACACCATAAAAAGAATTAAAAAAAAACTAAAAAAAAACAATGCAACTGGTGGGACACCTCTGACACTTGAGTGTCATATACGTATATGCTGTGTGGCATTTTGTGCTGGTTGAATGCTCCGGGCGGCTGGTTGTGGACTTTTTTCTCAAGTATCATTGATCACTTGGGGAGCGAAGTTAAGTGTAATGTTACATGACTTTGTTGCTGTCAAAAAACACCAACAACGTTTTGCTTTGGTCTACTTCTTTTTCTTCATAATCACTGTGGCTGTCTGAGTAAGCTAAATTCTCTCAAATAGCAGACTTTAGCCATAAGCGGACAATGCTTCTGTTTTGTTATGCTTTGGTAACGTTCAAAGTAGAGTGATGGATGCACTAAACAAGTATTCTGCTTATGTTCAGGTTTAAAACAAGGTTATTGTTGAGTACACAAATGAGCTGATTTGAAAGGGTTGATCTGAAAATAATTTGTTTATCATTACACCCCTGCAAAAAAGCATTATTTATAATAATCTAAAATACGGATCCTAAGGACAACCTATTCCAGTCATTCTGAGGTTCTTTCTCATTTGAAGGCAGTTGGAGATCTGAGTGGGAAAAAAAAATCTGAAGACTGGTCAGTATTTAATCTGTGCAGCTCATGCTTTGACAAACCCACCTGCAAAGAACACTCTTTCAGATAAAGCCCGGTCGTTGTTTAAACCCACAAAAGGGGGACACAGCACATATCGCAGGACAGCCGGCAGGAAACTGCCGTGTGCCCAGCAGAGATAACAACAGGGCAAACAGTTGTTGCAGAGTCCACCTGCAACAAAAGCTTGATAGATTACAAGGACAAACCTACACACAGCTCTGGAGCAAAGATTAATTGCGTTCTATTTTGGTTTTCTTTTTGTGTGGTGAGGACGTTGTTCTGAGCCACATATGAAAAATGTAAAGCACATGTGTTGGTGTGGTTGTCCAGATCTGCGCTGTGATAAATGGGCCTGTAAGAAGCCTGAGGACTACCTGGATGAGTCAGCACAGATCCAGGACCTGAGAGAGGACGATAACTCTGCCAGCGAAATCACATACGGCGAGGTGGAACATCGCTTAGGTCAGCTTCAGGAGCACTTAAACAGGTACAAGTTTTTAGAGTCAGCAAAATGAAGTTCCATCCTAATTTGTCTGCCATAGTCTATGAAACTTTATTTGTTCATACAAGCATGATGTTTTTTGTTTTTTGTTTTTTTGTTGTTTTTTTTGGGGGGGGTTGTTCAACAAAGATATAGGTAGAAATCTGTGTGGATTTTTTTTTTCTATTCATTCTTTTAATGAAGTGGAGGTTGCAGCTGCTGTCTTTGTTTGGACAGATATAGGACAGAAATCTCAGTGCACCTATATTTATATGTGGGGAGGCACAATAGCAAAGAGTAAGAATTAATCTAAATCAGAAAAAAATAAGAACAAACCGAAAATAGCTAAAAGTTGTTGAAGTGCATGCAAAATTTGCAAAGTTAGATGCTAAAGCTATATGTAAATAAAATTACGAATAATTGTCAGGCGATGTGAATTTACCCTCTAGAAAACAGAGACATGCTGATGCTAATGTCTAGAGATTTTCCAGTGATTAATGGTTTAGGTCAAGGTTAGAAAAACGTATTATTGCTCATTTAGCTTTACAGATTACACATAAACTTCACACATAGGATTTATGGTGATGAATTTCTAAGTACATTATAGGTTATAAGATGTGGTGAGGCCATTATTTGAACCCAAATAAGTGGATTGTCCGAATTCTTGTGACTTCAATTAAAGTTTTGTATGTTTTGTACTTACATTTGGGTCTCTACTGCTTCTAGAAACAGTCAAATAAAAAAAAATAAAAAAACATTCAGATACTGCTTACAGCATCCTTGCTGGATCCACTTCTTCTGCTTCTGGGTCTGACTCAGGGTCAAAGATCTACACTTGTTGTGCATCTGTTTGCAGCCATTTTCACATGCATAAATTGCGAGCATAAGCATTGAATTGGGAGGCGTGGCCAGCAACAGCTTATTTGCATAATGTGACAAGAGGCCATAAAACAGCTCATTCTGAACCGAGGAAGTGAAATCTTATCTGAGAATGATGTCTTGCAAAAGATGTAATTAACGTGTTTTGAATAGACTTATGGGCCATACAAAATTGAAGGAAGCATCATAATAAGTGCCCATTAACTTTTTTTAAGCTCTGCGTACGACAATGCATAAGCTAAAGGGTAGTTCGAAAAATGTTCATGTCAAATGAACAAAACTGAACTCAGACAGAATTGAACTTACCAACCTGAGTTCAGGCACGAATAAATCTGACAAGGGGTAACTAACACAATGTTAGAGATATAATCCATATCTCTAACAAAACTTGGACATGGACTCTAAATACAAACTGCTAACAACATACAAAAAGCTACTTAAACTAAAGAATGCACATTTACGCCTCTTTAGCGTGAGCTAGCGGTGCAATCCAATAAGCCCCTTTTGTATTTAGCTGCTTTGAAACCTGGCCACCACTTTGGTTTAGCCTTGTAGATCGCTGAACACCAGTATATAAAAGACGAACTAACCAAATGCATTGAAAGTGCGCACTTACAAACTGGACTAATTAGCAAAATAAGCATTCTTAATGGGTTAGCATGGATGAAAATAGGCGCAAATGCACATATTCTGCTAAATGACAATTACTGACTTCCATGTTGCGTGGTCACCTTGAACATAAAGCTATTTAAGAAAGATATTCAGCCGACACTGGGGGAAGAAGAAGCAGAAGCCACGTTTATGCACCTACCACTTCAAAGTTTTGTTGTTTTTTTTTTCACTACTTTCCTTTAAGGATGACATAGTTCATAATATTTTTACATTGTCACCTCCCACACTGTTAAAAGGACAGAAAACGAGCATTGCATGCCCATGAGTAGGTGGAGGAAGACAACGAGCTGGCAGAATCTGTTGTAGGAATCAGAGTGGGAGGCTGGATCTACTGGAAGCAGGATACACTGCATCTCCACAGAACCACAGCATATTAAACTTGAGAATGAGTTGGAGCTAAGTCTGTGCTATTTTTAAGAGGTGTTAAATAGAACAGAGGAGAAAGAAAGTGATGACTAAGGACAAAGTCTGAAAGAGAAGTTTAAAGTAAAATCAATGGTTTTTTTTGTTGTTGTTTTTTTTTTCCAGGCTGTTTTCTATAAACAGACATTTTATTCTCACCGTTTTGTGAATGAGGAATCGCGTCGTCCATAGATACTGTACCAAGTTTGCAGCCACCTGAACTTGCATGAGTTTATTTTTAGCTGGGATTGTAGCAGCGAATGTGAGAAGGTATCACGGTTCCTGAAAAGTGGGATAACTCATTTTACAGTGCACAAATAAAACATCTCATCCACTGCACTACACCTCACCTTAGTTTCTCCCTAATGCACACTGGCTGCAGGATCAGCAGCACTTTTCTGTCACGTTGAGTTTTTTTTCTGGCTTAACATGTCTGAAAGCATATGGCAGAGGAAGGAAAAGGGGTGATGTAATATTTTCTGTGAAAGCTTCTTGAAAATGCCCCCCACCCCCTCTGCCCCTCAAAATCAGTTTGTTACATAAAAGGGAATATGTTACTGCTTTTGAAATTCATTGTACCTCAGATACAGTGAGATATCACTCAAAATAATTGAGTGATATCTGGTCCTAATTAGATTGACTTAACAAATATAATAAACTAATTTGCACAATAAATGGTGAACTCACACTTCCCACACAAAGCTCATTATCACTGCTTGCCGGAGCAGTATTAGTCTTCCACCATGTGTTTCCACACCTTTACATTCTCTTTCATCAGTCCTCCGGAAAACAGCATATAAGCTCCATCTACCGCTCAGTGACATGCACTGGGTGTTTTTAGCCCTCATTAGACTCAGTCAGAATTATACATTCAGCTCTTCTGGTTTTGGTAATGCTAACTCATTGTTTTGGGTCTTTTTCAGGTTGGAGTCGCACTTGATATCAGATATTCAAACCATCCTGCAGATGCTGCAGAGACAGCCGACTCTAGGACCCCCCGCCTACAGCACTGTGACAGCCAGTCCAGAATATCAAAGATCCGCTGTGAAGGTTCAGCCAGTTGCTCTGTCTGCAAGCCATTTATTCAGCCATACAGACACTCAAGTATGAAGGCTTTCTTTGATCAGAAGTCTGAAATTTTGCTTAAGTGTTTATGTTTGAACGTTATCACATTAAGTCAAGTTGAAACTATAATCTTCTATGTTTGCGATGGAATTTTTTCTGTTATATCAAGAATCAGCAAAAGGTGAAATCCAAAAAGTGTGACATGGATTTGATTTTTTTTTTTACTCTGATACATCTCTATGAAATCAATTAGTAGTACACTTGTGTAGACAACTAACACAAGCTTTGCAGGTCACTTAATTAGTAAATAACATTTCTGTGAATAAAGTAATTTCAAGGTAAATCCTGCTTACCTATAGGCCCCAGAGTTTTGTTTGTCAATATTAGCAGATCACACAAAATGTTTGAGATGCTGAACCTATTTTCAATGTCTTCATTTTTATTCTCAGGGCCCCAGCCAAAAACTGCAGAGCACCATTCAGGAATCCAAAGACTCAGTGTCCAGCGCGGCCGCTGTGAATGCACCCATAGAGGACAGCCTTACAGCATTTTTTCAACAAAGACATGCAGACATGCATCAGCAACAACAACAACAACAACAACAAATCCCAGCACATCAACAGCCAGCGCTGATCCCTCTTCCAACTCAAACCTCATCTGCCTCCTGCTCTTCTGCGCTGCCCTCCGGCCCTGACCACACCTCAGAAAGACACCACAGACATGTCTCAGACTTTGAGGTTCCCAGGACATAAATTCTCTGCAGCACCATATGATATTATTGGAATTATTATGCTGTAATTAATAAGTAGCACTCTTTTCTTTGTTTGTTTTATCAGCATGCTGGCACAGGCATCTGCATCTTAAAGTGGCTATGTTAAAGAAAGGAGAATATATTTCATGGTGCATGTGGTGAAAATGTTCTTTTCCCCCTCTCTTTCTGTCCTTTTGGAAGAAGGAAACTAACAAGAGTTGCATATTTTGGCACTTTTTAAGAAAGATATTTAAACGTGAACTCATTTTATCCTAAAAATCCACATGAAGCCAGAAGTCTGTTTAACTAAGAGGAGACTGCTGTTATTAGACAGCATTTTTTAATTGGCATTAACAGTTGGTTGTATTAGAGCAAAGACAGCTCGCCTATTTAGAGTTTTGTAAGATTTTTCCTAATATTCCACTTTAGCTTTCACAGTCAGTTCCATTAGAGTGCGACAACAGACCAGGGTCAACCAGAATGAAGAGCAACCATCTACTGAAAAACTTGGTTGGGTCACCGGTATACCAGTCTTACCACCAACACATTTATTTACCAATACAGGGAAAACCAACATGACAATCAGAGAGCGATGTGTCACTCTGCAACATGTCTAAACAAGAAAACCTGACTGACCTACCTCACACACAATTGCTGGTCTCTCATAGAAACCAGCAACGTCTGCATTATTTCATCACATACAAGGTTTTTTATTTACTCTGGCGTCAGTTGTTCCAAAATTTGACTCAAATCATGTCATTTTTAAAATCTTGTTTTTTGAGGGATTGATAAACATCTTTTGTGAGATTTTAGGAAAAATACTCTCATAAAACTATCACTGACTGTTAAAAA
>NW_006799955.1:4145754-4165826 GCF_000485575.1 Poecilia formosa
TTTTTTTTTTTTTTTTTTTTTTTTTGATCTGGCAGATGGAAGCAGGGACGGGGACAAGGAGTCACACAAACTCCCAATCATTGTTGACGTATTCAAGCAAAAAGCAAGAACAAAAATAAATGACGCTTTTGGTCAAGATTGGTAATGCTGGTTGTTGACAGGCCGTCAATCTTTTCAAGTCTGGCAGGCGGCTGGTGAGCACAGATGTTTGTTCAAACTGTTGACCCTGTGCAGCCTGAGACTTTGAAACCGAGGGTGTGAGCCAACGCAAGGCCTGGCGCTGCTTTGTGTCCTCATTAGAACCTGAAGTGTGAGGAGGTGACTTTTGTTGCAGCAGGAAAAATGATGATGCAGCGGTTCTTTTTCCATTTTCTGAAATCTTTGCATAGTACCTGACACTAAGGGTCTGACAAGCCAGCGGGAAAAAAAAAAAAAAAAAAAACGCATTCTGCAAATTTCCTCTCATGGGACAGGGGATATCGCACGATACTGACTACATGGATACCCTTAACAGTCACTGCTGAACCTGATCATTATACCCCATCTATAGTCTGAATCCTGTGTGGGTTACACAAACTATTTCCTAGAACTTTTAGAGCGATTCAGCATTACTACTGAGGTGTGTGAACAGTTTTCTCATCCTTAGCTGTATGCCTATATTCTTTGCAGTGTGACTCAGGGGCTATGGATAATTGCGCTGCAACATACATCACAGTACACTATATATTTAAATGATGTGCATTATTATTATTATTGTTATTGCAATCACTGATGTGCACCTACTGTACTATATTAAGCAGAATGCACCGTGCATGCTTGTTTGAGCAAATATCATAACATGCAGATTTGAGGATTATCTGCTGTTATCCCTGCCTCGGACACGCAAGTACGATGCAGTGCATGTGTTGTAAATTCTATTTATATACTGTTTTGCACTGATTTCAAGCCCAAAGTAGCACAACATAAATGATGTCAGCATTCATGTGTTTTGTTTTTATTTTATTTTTTTTATATAAATATATATGTTAAGATATGATGTGGCAGAAAAAGGCTAAATTAAAGATGGGATTTCACTTAATCGTACAGTAGGATCTGTTCTAAAGAAGGCTCCAAACAGGGACTTGTGCCTATACAATCAGTCCAAATGATAAGTCAGCCATCTTTATAAGTAACAAAATCGCATTCATGAATCCCATTGTATGCCCGTGTTATTTTGGATAATGCCCACCTTACTAAATATTATTCAACAACTGTAAAATAAATAATATATTATTGTATGATGTAAATAGTATTTTTTACTCCATCATTTATTTATGAAATTCTGTAAAACAATAGAATATGCTTGTTTTGAAACTATCGAAGCAATAAATGAAAAAGTGTTGAAGTTGTGTCTTTCACTTTTTATTTTAAATAATTATTTTTCTCCATTTCTCTGTGTTCCGCAACATGTTGATTTATTCTATTTTAAAAACAACGTTATCATTGTGTTGTTTCAGATGAAATTTGATGCCTAAATGATTAGTATTTAAGTTCTTTTTTTTTTTTTTGCTTTGGTATGGATTAATAAGTCAGCCTACTTTTGATCTTAAGTGCATAAATAAAACATATGTGTAAGTAAAAAAAATATATATATTAATTCCAAAGTAAATAACTGGAGTCTAGATGGATTTTTCAAACCACAATATACAGTCAAGGAAAGAATACAGAATTCTTTTTTTTATTCAAAAGGTTTTATGTATTAGGGCATGCAGGTGCATCTTGCTAAATTTCACACATACTGTTTCTTTAAAACAGTTTTTTGTGCAGGAATGTCATGCAACTGTCTACACAACGATAAGCAAGACAGCTGATTTTACAATTGTCCAGCAGAGAGTCACAAACAGCCTCCACAGGACAGGTAATCCACAAGTAGTAATTTCTAAAACTAGCTGCCCATCAATGGGAAGTTGAGTGGAAGGAAAAATGTGGAGTAGAAAAGGCTGCTAAAAGTAACAGGGATAACCAAAGTCTTGGGAAGATTTAGAAGCAAAACCCATTCAAGGGATTGGAAAGAGATTCATAAGACTTGAAATGCAGCTACAACGAGACGCATCCAAGACATGGAATATATCTGCCACAATCCTTCCGTAAAGCCATTTCTAAACCAAACCATTTATACTCCTTCCTATTAATTTAGACGCACCTGTATGTGTAATGTTGAAGAAGTGGTTCATAAATGTGGTTTATATCAGCTATCAAACAGTGACATCTAGTGGTCACTTTCAATATTAATTTGTTTTTGGGGAAAACGAAAGTAAACTAAGTTTTGTTTTCCAGGCTAAGCTATTACGTGAAGAAGTGAATCGTCATACTGGAAAGGCTGAGTCGGAGCCTGTTGTCTCTTGGATTATCGGACACTCTAGTCACGATGACTTCTGATAATGATGAGATACTTGAACGTCGCATTGAATGTTTAAAACCGAGACTGCGGCAGATTATAAAGGTAGACCAGGTACTGCAATATTTACATTTAGAATCTGGACGAAAGGAGGCGATCAGACAGAAACTGAACACGGAGGGTAATGAATCGGCTGCGGATTTGCTTATCGGTGCGGTTGTTGAGAGGCCACATCCAGTCGGCTGGTTCAGGGCCTTCGTTGATGCGTTGAATCATGGAGGCAGCGCTCACGCTGGTGACTATTTGGAGTTAAACCTCCCAGACCCCGAAGTGGAGGCGGAAAATGATTACTATGTCCAGCTAATTCAGTTATTTACTCCCAGTCTGGAGGACATGAAAACAGAAGAAGTGTTGACTCAGTGCTTAGCTCGATTTCTCCTAACTGCTGCGGACCAAGAGAGGGTAAGTGCACAAAAACAAAACAAAAAAATAGAAAGGGAAATCGCTGTTAGTTTGAAGTTAGAAAGAAAAAAATTAATGTTATCAGTCTTTTGTTTCGTAATGTTTTATCTTATGTGCTAGAATTCAAAGCAATCTATAAATGAAATTATGTTTTCATCGAACGTTTCAAATTGAGTTTTGTATGTCACCACAAGATGGCAGTATTGAATGCAAGTTGAAGTCCACCACCTCTGGCTGATGCGATTTCTCCTCCTTCCCTCAGGTTGCAGAAAAGTCACATAAACCCACTTTATTTTGTTCAAACTCTAGATTGAGGCTGAAAAAACAAACCACGGAAACAGACGTGGAGCCCATGAACTTTTGAACAGGATCGTGAGATGCCGACCTGGCTGGTTCTCTGAATTTCGGGAAATTCTGCGTGCCACTGAACACACACACCTTTATGAGCTCATAGGAGGATCACCTGAGTGTAAGAAACTGAGTAAGTGTCTAACCTGTCTCCTGGAGAGCACAGTTGTTGAAGAAAAGGCGATGAGGCAAAGTCTAGGCACTGATATTTCTGTGGGATTTAGGGAGATTTGGGAGTGTTATTGCATCTCAGTAATTACATAGATTGCAATATCCCTAATTCAGTTTCTTGAATAATTTCCTATTACCAATTGTTTATTCTACTGAATAATTTTACTAAAACTGTAATTCGGATTTCATCTACAGTATACAGAGTTTCTGTTTCTCAGCTTCATTTTGATATCCTTATAAAGATGGAAACAACTTTAATTATTTTTTTGGATTCTCAGAAAATGAAGCAAAAGCAGCAGAGGAGAAACCGGCCGAAAGCTGTCAGAGTGAGGAGCCCATGGAAATCAGTGGCACCGAGGGACCTCAGGATGATGCCCCAGGTCTCACAGAATATGTCTCCTCAATGTATAGAGCAGTTAATTTCTATTTTATATACATTAATATACATATATTATAGGTTTTTGCAGGAGCTGTAAAAGTCACCAAATTAATCAATGTTAAGCCTCAAAGATTGTCCATCCTCGTCTTGCATCACGATTACAGTTAAACCCAGACTTTTATATGTACAGTGTATAAAGAGACATAAGAAGTTTTCCTCTGTCCCTTTAAGACTAAACTCTTTCTGGTTTAATTCAGCAGGATTACCAAAACTATTTCTTTAGACAGTTTACATACATGTTCTCAGTAATTGATAGAATGGACTTTTAAACTAGATTTTCTTTTCTTTTCCTTCTGGAATAATGGTCCGTTTCTGTCTTTTTTACTCCATATCAGTAAAGGACTTGTTTCGAACTCTCTTACCAGATTTTGCGTGTTATCTTCACAACGTTTTTTTGCTCTTTCTTTAAGCTCGTTTCACAGATTTTGCACATTCTTTATGCTTCTTGCTACTCTGGTTGATTTTTTTTTGATGTCATGAAATGAAGCAGCATGTCTTAGATGTTGCTCTAAAATACATCCACATGTGTTCCTCCTGTAATTCAGCAGTCGTAAGCATAGAAAGCCACGACGTCTTGGCCTTGGTTTTCCCAATTTAAAAATGCACGTAAACTTTTCAAGAATACAGCATGTTCTTTGAGTCATTAGTTTTTCCATTACCTTTTAGGAAAGAAGGTAATGTTTGCTGTTTGCTTTCATGGCAGCAAACAGCCTGAAAGAACACATCCCCCCCCCCCTAAAACTGTCTCATGGCTCATTTTCATTTCTTCAGGAAATTAGAATCAAAACATTTTTGTTAGTTATGCTGTACTAACTAATTCTTCATTGGATGTTGCGCAAGTTATTTTATATTTGATTCTGTGCAGAAATTAGTGAAAGTCTGCTGCTTTTTATAAGCATATTTTGAGTAAATGCTGTTTTTTTTTAATTATATATTTTTTTTACAGATCTGTATTTAGACGGTGACCTGTCCAAATCCATGGATAATTTACCCCCAGGTGAGACTCATTTACCCTCATCCGCATTCTTAACATTGTTATAATTCCTTAAACTCTTGTCAATCTCAGAATGTGTTCAGTGAAACCTAGGCCACCAAGTCGTAAATTAGCTCAGGCATTTGTCAGAAAAATGTGTGTGTGATCTCTATTTCGCATTCACCAGGCATAATGAGATTAGCTGGGAGAGTTGTTGTGGAATATTTCGATGCCTTTTGGCGTGACATGAATAAGTTCCATGTGTGAACTCTGAAGAACCACAGAGAGGCTGCAGAGGACGGAGCGCAGTGGTGCTTTTAAATGAAAACCACATGCTGACTCAGTATTAGCAGATCGAAAAGGAATCTGTGAACTGTAGCCTTTAGTTAACTTTCTATGCATGCTTTGTCTTCTTCGGTTTTACAGGAGGGTGGAGTTAAGTTAGGCTGCAGTGTCTCGCATCTGTCATCAGCCAAGAGGCAGCGCATACTCTGTACAAAAACATCACTCTGACGATCTATTTACATTCTGAAATGCCTGTCTCTGGGGTGTAGTAAGTTACGGACATGTTGCCCTCATCCCAGGCTTAAATCGAGGATGGGGGAAGTACTCTGCCGCCACAATTTGAGTCTATTCCTGAAATTACCATAGCTTTATATCAACTCTAAATGACATTTTGAAACAAGCAGCGAACAGGAAAAATACACAGTTTTATTGGTTGATAAAATTTACACCTAATCTTCCCAGAAATTAAACTCTCATCCTGTTAGTTTTCAGATATTTTCTGTCCTGTGAAATAATTTGACTTCACCTCCCTTTTGGGGTAAAATTTAGAAGAGCTGACTGAATATATCCCAAATAATCACAGCATCTGGAACACATTTCCTATTGTTGTTGTTGTTCAGGCTCTATCTCTTCATCAGGACAGACTTGCGTTGATCCGTAGGAGGCTAATTAAAAACCGCCTGTACCGACAATAAAAAAACAATTATTCTCTGCCTTGCAAAAGTATTCATGGTTCTTAAATTTCTTCACATTTTATCAGGCTGCAACCTCAAACATCAGTTTATTTTAATGTGCATAGACCAATATAAAGCAGTATGTAATTGTGAAGTAAAATAAAAAGTATGCATATTTTTTTTCTTCCTCTGTTTTTAGAACTAAACATCTGGAAAGTGTGCATATCTGTCCAGTCCCGCTGAATTTGTTTTTTTTTGAACAACCACCTCCCACTCTAATCACAGCTGCAAAACAGCTCATGCTAAGTCAGGCTGAATGGAGAGTGGCTGAGGATCAATTTTCACCACAGATTTCACAGTTTTCTTGCCACAGATTCAGTTAGATTGAGCTGCAGACTTTGAATGGACCATTCTAAGACCTCAATGTGCTTTCGTCAAAACATTTAATTGCAGACCTGTTCTTTTGGAGTCTTCCTGGGTCGCCTTGTTGCCACCTAATAACTCTGACCAGTTTCCACACAGCTTGATGTTACCCTCACTTTGTTTCAAGGTGTGGATAATGGAATGAAGGTGATGTGCAGTTTTAGCTTTTCACAGGATGCAACATTTTGCATGTTGGTCAGAAAGCTCTATTTTGGTTGAAAGGTGTTATATTATGGAGGAACTTAAAGGTCGCTAAAAGAGCCTCCCTTGTTTAGTAGGTGACTTTTGAAGGTAATTTAACTGGAATTTATTTAGGGGTATCAAAGTAAACTAGCTTGGATTGCTTGCCTTGCCACACTTTCATTTATTTATTTATATATTTTTTTATCAGCAAATTTGAAAGCCATATCATCTTTCTCCCACTCAGTAATTATTCATTAGTTTGTGTTAGACTGTCACGCAAAATCTTGATTAAAAAAAAAAAAAAAACGTCTCAGGAGAACAGGAGCATTGTTTGGTTTCCGAGAAAAAAATTTAAAAAAAAAAAAAAAAAAACATTAAGATTTTTTGTTGTTGTTGTATTGTAGCAAAACATAAAACAGTGAATACTTTTGCAACCCACTGAGGTTTTGTAGTCACAGCTGTGGAAAATGTGGAACTCGTAACATAAGGGGGTCTCGTTCGTGAAAATTGTGCAAAATCTGAGACAGAACAAATGACTCACTCCCTTCCAGCAACTTTAAATCCAGCTAAGGCGGATCATAGGTCTGGTGTTTACCCACAGCTAAGACCGAATTGTGCTACATAAAACCAATCGTGAAAACGATACTCAAGTTACATGTCATGACATGATGGAGTTTGTCTGAATAATTTCAAACAAGCTTTAGGTTTTCTGTGCTTGCTGTTGGTTTGTATACCTATGTTTACAGCAAATGGGTATTTCTGTTGTAGCTTGTATGAAAGGATATGAATTAATATGCATTTCCTCATTCTCTTAATTTGGCAAATTTGAGGTTTTAAAACTAGGTTTGTGTTCTGAATGCACATGAAAAAAATTGCTCCATGTATAAAAACAGTTTAAAGAGGACATTCCATAACAATGTGTAATTGTGGCTTGCTGACATAGACAGAAGCCCTTTTCAGACTGAGGCTTTGGTCTGCATTGCAGATGTAAGCGGCTGTCCAGGAGCAGAAGCAGCAGGGGCCACCGGAGGAGGCCCAGAAGAAATTTCTCTTCGTGATTATCAGATGGAAGTTGCCAGGCCTGCCTTGGAGGGGGAAAACGTTATTATTTGCCTCCCGACAGGAAGCGGTAAAACCAGAGTTGCAGTGTACATAACCCAAAAACATCTGGACAGCAGGAGAGCTGAGGGGAAACCAGGGAAGGTGGTTGTCCTGGTGAACAAGGTACTAGGATCTGACTTTGGTTTGTCTGACTTTGGTTTGCCTGACTTATGGGCTTTTTGGCTGCAGTGCTTCATTCAGATCCAACGAAAACACGGAAGTTTACACACCACATATTTCATGCCATAGGTTTTATGTATCCCAGTGCACTTTGTTACTATTTGGCCCATACAAGATGTGGCCTGAACAAAAAAAATAAATACCATGTGGCAAAAAATATTTCCCTCCCATAAAACTATCTAGTAGCAGACAAAGTAATCCTATGTGACTGGAAGCATTTACACTTTTAATCTTCATTCCTGAGCAATAAGTAGGTTAGTTGTGCCCACACAGAAAAGTCTGTGTACTCCTTTTGCAAAGAGAGTGCAACAAAATCCCCTTCTTCCACTAATTAGAAGCCCTGCCTTAAACAAAAGGAATAAAGCTCCGAGTAGTTTAGCTGTGGCGGGTGTTAGCCCTTTAGATGCTGTAGTGGCAGAAAGTCATTTCTTCCTTTAAAGAAAAAAAAAGAAAAATTGTGTTCATAAAATTTTCTTTTTTGGCTTGTAGATTCCTCTTGTGGAGCAGCATTTCTCCACAGAGTTCCGTATCCTGAAGCTCACGTACAAAGTGGAG
This sequence comes from Poecilia formosa, assembly GCF_000485575.1. Lineage (NCBI taxonomy): Eukaryota > Metazoa > Chordata > Actinopteri > Cyprinodontiformes > Poeciliidae > Poecilia > Poecilia formosa. The sequence goes on from NW_006799955.1 coordinate 4,153,926, forward strand.
AGGGTCAGTGGAGACTCTCAGCTCAAAATCTCCTTCGCTAACATTGTAGAAAGAAACGACATCATCATCTGCACAGCCCAGATTCTCGAAAATTACTTGGAGAGGGCTTCCAGCGGAGAGGATGAAGGGGTGAAGCTAAGCGGTAGGTCTTTGCAGCACTTAATTTCTAAATAAGTTTGGTGGGACAAACTACTATAAGATAATCACTCACAAAGAACTCAGTTTGTGTTAATTTACTAGCCCAATCCAGGGTCAAATACACACGAATACATTCCTGGGTGGGCTTAACAGAATGATGTGGGGTTATGGGTTTTATTGAGATAAGTAGGGTTTTCCTAGCCCTGAAAATAGGTTAAATTAGAAAATATTCCACATGAATGTTACCAAAGACTGGTTGAGAGCTGGAGTGGTTGGATCCCCACCGGTCATTAAGTAAGCAGCACGGTTCGCCCTCAGACCGGGATTCGAACCTGGGACCTTCACTGTGCAGAGCAACCGTCCCGCCAAATGCACTTCCATGGAGCCCTGGGTAGAAAACAGTTAACATTAACTATTAACTGTTTATATCTTACCTTCAAAGTCATATTCTCTGATAATAGAATATTAAGCTACCGTAGTATTCATGCTATCATAGCATTTTCAAAGAACTGATGATTATTTTTGCTGTTACCCCTAAAATCCTAAAATACACTCCATCCGGCTCCACCTTGCTCTGCCACACTGCGGCCTCCGCAGTAAAAATGCACCCATTCACGCCAATAATAGCATTTGCACTGCATCCGCACAACAGTTCATGCTTCCGCAAAGCCATTACCCCAAAATTTGAACTGATTCTGTTTTTTGCCAGACAATGGAGCAAGTGTGTAGTTAACCTTCAAAGCCCACACCTTTCCAACAGGAAGCTGCAACGAGCGCAACATCTGTATTTTCAAAATAGTTCATCAAGGCAGACTATATTTTCTTGAAATATTTGCTCTATTAATAAAAATAGCCATAAGTGATACATGTCATCATGTATCAGTTATGCTGACATGTATTAGTCAGCATAATTAAAAATGTGGATTTAATTCTGAAAAGTTTCTTGCTCAAGTCACAGCAGGGAGAGCAATGTAGGAAAAATGTAATTTTTTGAAGTTGAGAACTGCCGCATTTTACGTGACACCGTTCATCCTTTTTATCACTGGCTTTGTCACGTGCTCTCTCTCGTTTTCCCACGCATGCGTCTTGTAAAACCTCTCTGTGGTTTGTAGTGGAGCGGAGCTGAGAAGACACTGAGAAGCAGTGGAATTTGGGGTGCTCCAGAATGGCGGCAGCCCGCCTGCAAAGTGCGGAGCGGAGCCGAGCCGGATGCAGTGTCACCTGCTGGAATTGTTAGGCAGACAGGAAGAATTGGACATGTCTGGCAAAATTGTTAATAGAACTATCCCACAAGGTGTCACACAAGACTTAATGAAGTCCAGATGAAGAACTGAGGGTTAAAGATGTGGGTGGAGAAATTGATATGTAGCCCCTTGTGGGCAGGAAGGTGGAAAAACCAGACTGACAGAATGAAAGGGAAACTTCACATATTGCACAATTCAAAACATGCATTTAAAATTTAAACTGCAAGTCTGTACAGGCACACACCAAAATGTTTTGAACTTAAAAAGAAAACTATAATTCTAGAAACTTCTCCTCCTACAAATCCTGCACAAATGATGCACTTTAACTACTGTCAAACTTTTATCACGGTCTCTATTTAAAAAAAACAAAAAAGGGAGAATCCTTTGCAGTAACAAAATAGAAAACTGCTCTGTACACTCAGTTATTAAAGAAAAACCCAGCAACCTTTGAAGGAATGGGAGTTTTGAACTGTTGCCTTCTAATTTTCCATAGCAGACATTTGTCCTGCAGTGACAAAAGCCAGCTTGAAAGTAAAACAGCAGAGTCTGTTTGTTACATTTATAGTGATCTGCTGCAGTAACAGAGCTGCAGCAAAAATTATTTTATATTATTTCATTTCAAAAATGTATGCTTTTCTGCTGCTCATTCAATGTTGAAGGGCTATAACATTTTGCAACCAGCACCCACACCGCAGATGGTCTGGCTGTATTTTTTCGTTTACTCTGATGTACAGACTGAACAGTAAATGGTCATTTCTTGTAAAAGAAGAAATCAAGATTACTAGAAATCAAAACACACCATTAAACTTAATATGGTTGCAACATCTCTAAATTCATGCAAAATCTACCCTGGATTTTACTGACACTGAAATGTTCTGGAATCGATAACCACCGAGGGAACATGGAGCAGGATTTTCCCCCGACAGGATCTTGTCATATTCTTCCGACTCTAGTGTTTGCTCCTGGCAGTCATCAGTCCAAGGTGGAATAGCCACCTCAGAGGAACATATGCTGTTTGTCGAAACACTTGAAAGCATTTATTCACCTCCCCCCCTCCCCACTTCCTCCTGGCTCTCAGGCCACATGTCTGTTCAAGCCATCGGTGTGTAGCTGGATCGAATTCACGAGAGAGCGTCTATCACAGCCCGTCAAACTTGCCACTCTGCCTTCTCTTCTGGGACAAATTCGAATAACAGTTTAGACTCGAGTCATTGTAAAGCGCCGTATTTAGATCACATTGAAGTCTGGCTTTGTTTTTGAAGCATGCAGTTCTCGTAACAGATGTTATTGTGCGGTTTAAACTGCTGTCTCAAATTTTCTCTAAAAGCTCTGATTTGTGTGGGGACAGTTGGTTTTTCTAAAGAACTACCTCAACCTTTCCAGGGACTCTTTCAACTAACAGTGCTTGGTTGAAGAATTTTACTGACTTTATATAAGATTTGTGTACTTTCAGTTAGGGAGAAATATATATTAGTTGCAAAAAATGTCCCTTCTGTTAATTCTTTGTTCTTATTTCTGCATGGCATTAAAAATTTACAGTTCCAAGTGAACCTCTGGCATTATGTCACCGTCTTTTCCAGATCTGACACTGATCATAATAGATGAATGTCACCACACTCAGAAAGGAGAAGTCTACAACCACATCATGATGAGGTACCTGAAACAAAAGCACAAGAACAAAAAGCTCCTGAAGGAGCAGAAGAAGCCCGTACCGCTTCCTCAGATCCTGGGCCTGACGGCCTCACCGGGGGTCGGAGGTGCCAAAACCCTGAATAAAGCTGAAGAGCACATTCTGCGAGTAAATACTCTGTTTAACATTGTATCTGAAACTGTAATATCGTATGCATTTTTGCAACTTATTTTATTCATCTAAATTTCTTTCACGTTCATCTCTGCTTTCTAATTCCAAGCCTTAGTTTCCTACTTCAAGGAAAGCTAAAAAACATACATACATTTTATATATATATTGTATTTTGCATTACATATTAATGCAGGTTTCCTTCCCTCTTTTGTAGATTTGTGCAAACTTGGATGCTTCCAAAATTATGACAGGAAGCATTGTGAAAAAGGAACAACGGAAATCCATCCTGCCTGTTGAATCGAGAAAAGAGGTAGACGCTGTTTCACATAAAATTCAACAAGATATGTGCATTAAACTACAAATGTGGCAACGTTCTTCTTTAGTCGAGGGGAGTTAACAGTATTTTTACCTAACCGTCATCATCAGGATCCCTTTGGTTGTGTGGTGAAGACAATCATGACTGCCATTCACGAGCATGCCCGGCTTTTCCCCACATGTGACCTGGGCTCTCAGAATTACGAACAATGGGCTGTTCAAAAAGAGCGAGAAGGTGAGTGGAATTGTTACACAGATATATATTATATAGATATGCTAAAAATTGACTAATGTCGGTGGATACTGATGTTGGTGCCGATATGTCGTGCATCCCTAATACAAATCGATAGAGGTGGCCTTTAAAATTTGGTATGAAAAGTACACAATTTCTCTTAAGTCGATGATATTTATTAGCATTATGCAGCCTGAATCTTTATATCTGTGATGTTAATCTTAGTTTGTTTGTTTTTTTAAGATTCAGTAAAGTATTTAAGCTCCATAAAATCCTTCTTCACTTTTACCTGCAGTGTGCCTGTAATGTCCCTTTAACGCTAACTCTTTATTACACTGGACAGTCTGGGTTTTGCACACATAGAGCTATCATGAAATTGCCTCATTGTGTTGTAGCTGCCAAAGACGGAGACCAGACAGTTCGGGTCTGCGCGGAGTTCCTCCGACGGTATAATGAAGGTCTGATTTTAAGCAACACCATACGCATGTGTGACGCTCTCAGTCTCCTGAACAAGTTCCACGAGGAGCAGATCAAGAAGAAAACATCACAAGATGAAGAACAAAACATGGAAATAACAGAGACGGAGAGATTTTTGTTCAATTTGTTTAAAGGTAAGATCTTTCTTTTTTTTTTCTTTTTTTCTTGTTGATATTCTTAATTTCCACTATAAATTTTAAATATATAATCAAAACCCGTTGCTTACCCACATCTTCACATTTTTGCTTTTATGCTGTGCTTTTATAATAAACAAAGAGCTATTTTCCCATATTTAAAAAAAATATTGCCTGGCCAATCAATTTAAAGCTTTATTTTAGACTAAAACCTCATATAAGTCTGGTTGGAGTAATAATTTACCCAGACTTAAAGGGCTGTCAGTAGTTTTGCAAGAGACTGCAGTCGTAAAAGTGTCTCGTTTAACTTTGCTGAAAATATTCTGCCTTAGTCCTTTAACATCTACTCCTTACAGACAAAAAGGAAGAGCTGGAGAAGCTGGCAAAGGATCCAACATACGAAAACGACAGTCTGTCAAAACTCAGAACTAAAATTTTACAAGAGTTCAGCAGCCGAAAAGAAGCCAGAGGGATCATTTTCACCAAAACACGTCACAGCGCTATGACTCTTAGCCAGTGGATTCAAGAAAACCCCAAGTTTGCTGACATCGAAGTAAAACCTTCTTATTTCATTGGAGGAGGAGACCAGAGCGATACCAAACCAATGACAGCTGTAAGTGCATACTTCACAAACTGAACTCTCTTAGGCTGCCATTTCCCAAGTTCTTCATGTATGTGACCTGCAGTTGTATTCCTCAGGCAGAGCAGAAGGATGTGTTGAAGAGGTTCAAAAGCGGTGAACTCAACCTCCTTATTGCTACCACAGTGGCAGAAGAAGGTTTGGACATAACGGCCTGCAATTTTGTTATTCGATATGGCCATGTGACCAATGAAATCGCTATGATTCAGGTCAGTAAAATGAACGACTGTAATCCGTGATTAAAAATGTGTTGGTATGTCTTTTGGTTTTATACGGTGTGACTTTGACCACATAAATAAATAAGGTATCTGAAGGACATATGATAAAATAAATCTCTATTGATTTTTGACAATCAGACTGACTTTAAAGTCATTTTATGTTCTTTCAAAAAGTCACAAAGAGAATAACGCGCCGATTCCCCCAAAATCCACTACAATGAAAATTATTTGTTGTGGCTTAAAAAAATATATATTTGCTACTTATAGCAGAGAAATTTCAAGGGCCATTTCAGGACAGTCCTGATAACTAACATTTTAAATTCCCAGGCATTGCAGCCAAAATGTTTCTTCAAGAAAAACAGGGATTCCTGATTTCATCTGTGCCTGTGTTTGTAGTTTTTCCATTCTGCTCAAATCAAATGTTAAATTTATCTCAGCCTGTTCCTGTTTTCCACAAACTTTTTCATGGCTCAATATTTTCAAGTGTCCCGTTAGTCATCCAGCTGTAAATACTGGCAACAGAAAATAAAAAATAAAAAAAATGTGGGCTGACTAAATATGAGTAGGTGATTGCTGACCATTTGTTCTGTTGCCCTTTGCAGTCTCAAGGCAGAGGAAGAGCTGAGGACAGCACATACACTGTCGTGGACGTAAAGAACTCCGGGGTGGCTGAAAAGGAGTGTGTCAACGAGTACCGTGAGCAAATGATGAACAAAGCCATTCAGAAAATTAAAAAATTAGATCAATCAGTTTACAACAAACAAGTATGTTAAACAAGTATTATTAGCCATCTATTTTCTCCTAAATACAGTCTTTTAACCTTTTTTTTTTTTTCTCCTTCCATTAGATCACAGAGTTTCAGATACAGGCTATAATGGAGGAAAGAGTGAGACAGGTAAATCAGAAGAAGAAGGCTGTGAAAGATGAGAACCCGTCTTCTGTAAAGTTTAGCTGTCGTCACTGCACCAAATACATCTGCAGCGGCGAAGACATCCAAATCATTGAAAACATGCACAGAGTCAATGTTACGCAACAGTTTAGGTACTAATTACGATATAAACTTTTCAACACTGGCACGTTGCATTGCATGGTTAATTATACTCTCTTTTGTTTGTGCAGGAAACTTTTCATCCAGAGAGAAAACGCATCTCTTCAGGAGCGACGTTTGGACTACGAGACCAATGGAGTCATAGCTTGCAGTGGCTGTGGTCAGGTAAACACACTGTTTGGTTTTTGGATTTACAGTCTTGCTAGTAACTTGAGATAACTTGTCTCGCCAAGATACTCGTATCCCTGAATCCTAGCTCCTAGTTGTTCACATTACAATGGCAAACTAATTTAATTTATTGGGCTTTTTGATAGACAAACATAAATTTGTGCACAACTGAAAAAATGTGTTAGTCTCTGCTCATTCCCCAACAATTAGATTATGGTCTGGTCTGCAAGATATGAAAGACATCTATGTTAACTGATGAATTTGAAGAATTTTGTTTGTCCTAACTGACCTAAAGCAGGAAACATTTAGTCTGCAAACGATGTCCTTTTATAGTTTATTTAAATATCTGTTTACAGATGCAGATTTATCCATCTTTTCATCCAGTTTGCTTGTCTTTGCCTAAGAAAGCCCCCCCCCCAGTAGCATGATGCTGCTATCATGTTTCACTGTGTGATTAGTGCGTTCAAGATTATGATTGGTGTCAAGTCTTCACCACACATAGTTTTGTACTTATAGACCACAAAATTCAGTTATCTTCTGACCACAGCACCTTCTTCCACATGTTTGCAGCATCACCTGCATAGCTTTTTGGAAACTGCAAAAGAGACTTATTAGATATTATTTCAATATTGACGTCCTTCTTTCCAGTCTTTCATAAAGGTCGTATTTGTGGAGAGTATAGCTAGTGGTAGTCCTGTCAGAGTATTTTCCTACATTAGTGGTAGAGTTGTGCTGCTACTCTAGCCCCTTTCATTAAACACTAAAAGGCGGGTTTATGTGCTCCTTTTCTGGCGTCTTCGTGTCGTTTGTGTATTTAGGATTGATAAAGTGAGAGGGGTAGAAGTCAGCCTGCCTATGCCATACCCCTGAATTGCGAAATTCTGTAATCATAGCCATCACGTGGGTTGAACTTTATGGAGGAGAGCCGGCTTTACTGGTCGAAAAAGTGATGATGTGTCATTTGAGTAGTGAGCCAGCAGCAGGATTTACAAATATAAGCATGATTCAGAAATCATTTCTGGATGAGGTGGCTTGTCTGCGGATTTATAACAGAAATATTTGTGAACGAGGGCTCTGATTAATGAATTGTTTGCCCAGCCAGTCGGTTCTGGTCAGCAGTCATGTCTTGTTGGGTTTACAGTTATTCTTTACTCCTACTTTGGGATGATAGATTAAGCTGTTTACCACGAGATGTTTATAGTTTGGGATGGTTTCAAAAACCAAACCGTGTTTTAAACATGTCCGGGTCTTTACTCCTGACCTTTCACTTGTTTCCTTGTTCCTGTTTTTCCACTATTTCCTATTAAACATCTGAGAGCTTCACAGAATAGCTTTATTAGCATCATTTTAGCTACATTTAGTGATTCTATGACATAAAATCCCCAAAGAAATACATCCGTTTGTGATTGTAATGTGACAAAATGTAAAAAAAAAACAAAAAAACAATGTGAATATTGTTGCTAATCACTGTAGAGCTTCATGGCAAATGAAGAACAATAAATCTATATTTTTTTTATTACTTATTTTATCTGACAGTCTGGCTGCTATGGAAATAAGTTTAATGCATTAAACGGATAAAATATGCACTAAGATTTGTCTTCTTTTAAACTCCGCTTCTGTTGCAGACATGGGGTTCAATGATGTTTTACCGTGGGATTGAGCTGCCTTGTCTCCATGTGAAAAACTTTGTGGTGGATATAAATAAGAAAAAGTACAGCAACTGCACCAGGTGGAACGACCTTCCTGTCAAGTTTCCTGACTTCGACTACATCGAACACGCCAGCCTGATGGCACAGGGCTCGGACGATGAAGTCACAGAGTGACCCTAACAAATCAAAGCGCTTGTTTCTTCCGGAGGCGGGCGGTTCTCTTCCGATGATACGTTTTGTGTGCGCATTAATTGCAGTACGCACAGAATGTGCGGGTTCTGTTCTTTACGTAGACTTAAATGTTTTTATTGGTGCCAAGTGCGCTTTGTCTTCAAATTTTGCACTTAGTTGGAATTATGCATCATTTAAATTAAATCTGAATCCATTTACAAAACGACTCAAAAGTATTTTCCTCAGAAATCATTGCTGTCCCGTGAGATGGCAGGCAGTGAGCCCTTGATTGTCCCTCAGAGCCCACCTGTCAACTCACATGCACACAAACAGGTGCTGTTGACTCTGTTTAATTCACCCGTCAGTGAGTGATTCACCACTGTTGAGACGGAGCTATTTACAGAGGCAACCTTTGGTAACCTCTGTGTCCACATCCTTTTAGGCGACCTAATCGATTGGGCAATTCTGCAAGTTGCACAAATCCCTCAGGATTAATCAAGTGAGTATTTTTTCCAACAGGAAAGAAAATTTGCTCTGCGTAAAATTGCACTGAAAGTTTTGTATGAGGACGTATGATATTTTAAAAAATCCTTTTTAATCAAAGGACACTTTAGGTGTTACATGTAACCTGTAAGGCTGGGTTTTCAATCTTTTCAGGATCTGATACAAAAGGAAACATTGCAAAAGAATTATTTAATTAATGGTATAATGACAAAAACAAAACCGTAAATGAAAAGCCATCATGCTGCTTTTATTAATGTATAAGTGCTGGGGGGTTTCTTTTTCTTTTTATATTTATTGCATAAATATGCATTTACAAATCCAATGTTTAATCAATTAGGATTTTAGATTTCAGAGAAAGATCCTACAACATTGTGTACCTCTAGATTGTTACCAGTCCGAACATCGATAACTGCTGCTCTTAGTTTATTGCTTCATGTGCACAGCATGTGGAGTAGCTCAGGTTGTCATTTCTTAATCAGGCCTAAAAATGGCAAATTCATCTCCCTTTATTTGTTCTTTCTCACTTGTCAGAAAATCATCTAGTTTCATTTTCATATCATTTTTGACTGTTTTAAAGAGCAGTTTGACACATGAATTTAGCAAAAAATAAATTTACACACATATTAAGTGAACTCAACATAAATACAAGTGTATGTACCTTGTTAAAGCAAAATAATGCATTTTTAAAGTTTAAATGTTTTAAGTGCCAAAATCCTTTGAAAATAAGCATCAATGTTAAAATGTTTTCAGATGTTTGGACTGTATGATTGCTGAATGTTTATTCAAATGACTGCTTTAGAAGCAGTGTGTTTGCTGACTAGGAAAACTAAATCCTCTGTGGTTTTGAATGCATTTCAAATAAAACTGTGTAGACGTTTTCTTTACCTTGTCGTTATTAAAGTTCTACCACGGTATTGATACATGCAACTTGTGCTTATCTTGTCATATTACATGACAAAATGAACAACATGCTGAAGTTGGTGGACAAAATCATCCATTGTCAATGTTAAAGTTTTTACACTGGCAAAGTATTGTCAACAGTGAAAGGAAAAAAATTACATTTCTTTCAAATTTTCTCTTACACAAATCTTAAAATGAGACCTACATTTGTATTCAATTTGTGTGTTACATTTATGAGGAAATTTACCTATTCCATAGGGATCTGAGGGTTTTTTTTTTAGAGATCACTAGGGCACAGACAAAGTCTAAGGAACATATCATAGAGGTGAGACATAAAGTTTTGATAAGTTTAAACCATATTTAAGTTTTAAAAACTACTTAAAAACAATAATAGTTTTTTTGAAAATCCTACAGAGCACTGCATAATCCATCTGAGAGTATGGCACAACTGCAAACCTACTGAGAGATAGCCATCCACCCAAACCAACTAGTCAGACACGGTGAGCATTAGACAAAGATCCAGTGCTCAGGTAAGAACATCTGTTGACAGGAGAAGTATTAGTCATGCACTCCACAAATTTGGCCTTTGTGCAAGAATAGCAGAAAGGAAGTTTGTTGAAAAAAAGTCTCAACTAGTTCACCCCGAACACTCCGTCTCTATTATTAAGCACAATGTTGGCAGCAACAGGCAAGCTTACCCAATTCATTTTTTTGAGTCATTTTTGACTATGAGCCAACAATGAGGCAAAGACGACAGGCTATGACATCAACTATGTGTGGTTATTTGCGGGAAACAACAAAGAAATTAAAGTGAAAGCCTGAGACTTTCTCAACCAGAGGACAAAAATCGTAGCACAAAGTCTCATTGAATGCGAGTGTGAAAGCTGTGTTGGACACACTTTGTACATGCAAAAGCGGGTGAGTAATAACTTAAATAATACAAGCTTGTAAAAAAATATGCCTTCAGGAAAATGCTTAAAAGTAAAGATTATCATATGCAAATACCCCAGTTACTGCAGCACATGTTTTCATGCTGCCATAGAGCTAGCTGAATTTACAGTTAGCTCTATGGCATAGAAATACAGCATAACTTCCTTCACTTATTGACCTACCATACAGTGTCATCATGACCAAAAAAAAAAAAAAAAGAGGATTTTTAAAACCAACTTAACTTTGTAAAGATGAACATGTACTTTCCATTGATCACAGTTCCATTGAACAAGGCATGCGGTCGGCTGCAGGCCTTGATCCATTTCTTGTGTTTTTCCAGACTACATTTGGGTTTTGGAAACGTTATAAATTGTACTCCGCCCTCTACACGCTCTCGGTAACGGCCGTCGGGACCGCATGTTCTACAATGACAACGTTGAACCACAATTTCCTAATATTTTCCTTGAAATCTTTAGGATCGCAGCGCGTTAGCAATAAGAAACCCAGATAATGTTGACTGAAGTTCAGTTCCTCCAGATAAGGGGCGTGTACTTTGGGACAACTGATCGATTGGTCAGTTGCTGGCAAAGCCGCTAGAATGATTGACAGGTGGGTGATGTTAATTGTGGTTCATTCCTCCTGACAGAACTGGAGTATTTGCATTAAGTTTATCAGTCACACATGCCTTTACAGACTGTAACGTCTCCATAGGGCGACAGAAGTGCACCAGTCCCCCCTGCAGCAAAACAGCCTCACAACATGACGCTGCCATCACCATACTTCACAGTTGGAGTGATGTCCCCAGACTTACAATGGTCCCCCTTTTTCCTCCAAATGTAATGATGGTCATTATGCCAAACAGCTCCACTTTAGTTCCATCAGACCACTGGACATGCCTCCAAAACTGAAAGTTATTGTCCCTGTGTGCACTTCCAAACTGCACTCTGGCTCTTTTTTGTGCTTCTTTTAGAGTAATGGTTTCATCCTTGCTAAGTGGCCTTTTAGCTTGTGCAGGACATGTTTCATTGCGGATAAGGGCACTGCCTTATCAGTTTCTGCCAACATCAGTCACAAGGTCTTTGGCTTTTGTTCTGAGGTCGATTTGCACATTTCTGACTGGGACACAGGACCCATCTCTCTCCTGAGTGGTCTGACAGTTAACATTTCCATCAAGTTAATACTTGTGTATTGTTTGAATGGGTGATTTTGGTATCTTCAAGCATCTGGAAATTGTTACCAAAAATGATCCAGACTTGTGCAGCTCTACGGTTTTCTTCCTGATATCTTGGCTGCTTTGTCAAGCAAGAAAGAAGTGTGTGTGTGTGGGGGGGT